>NW_021634075.1:0-46366 GCF_004799145.2 Neltuma alba | reverse complement strand
TTTTGCAAACTATTCTTTGCTTTTGTTTTCAAATTCAGTTTCGTTTTGGACGGAGATTCTGCTACTGCTTACTTTGATGGTGTTTTTGTCCTCCTCCTATTGGAGGTTCGAGACCTGGCTTTGCTTTGAAATTAGGGTTAGAGATTATTTTTATATCTTCTAGATTTATCGAGCATGTCTCCTGCTAGGACGCCCGAGGGCGATGATGGAGTCCCATATTCATTCGCTGTTGAGTATAACGGACCGCCGGTTGCCTTCGATCTTCCCAAGGCTGTGCCCATAAGCGTTGAGAAAATCCCGGTGGCTGCAGTGGTTTCTCAGGTTCCCTTATCAGATAAACGATCCTTGCCGGTTGTCCACCGCTCTTGGCGCCGGAACCTCCGAGGGGGAGATTCTCCAAGGAGCTCAACCCACTTGGCTCTGAACCCTCGGTTTCCCCGACTTCGGTCATTGCCTTTGATCCGAGTAGGGAGGATGGTGGCGGTAGCTCGTCGAAAGAACTAGAGTTAGGTTCCGAAAGAACAGTGTCCCCAACTTCCGTGATTGCCTTTGAAGATAGTGTTACGCAGGGTAATGTGTGTGAGTTATCGGGTGAATTGAGTAGCTCGGGAGCATTTGAGTTCTCGAATGGGAATTACGTCTCTGGTGAATTGTCGGACGTGGCGGTCAGCTCCAGGGTGCTAGACTCCAACTCTATTAGTCACGAACACTCGCACGAGTTACTGAGGGATGCTGGAAGCCTGAGCACTGGGGAATTTTCCGACAGTTTTGACAAGTCAGGAAGAAGCTCGAGTGTTTTGAGGACTTCGAATTGTGAAAAGAGAGTTTGATTGTAATGATTCAAATCAACAAGATTGGGGTTCCACTGAGTCTGTGTTGAGTTTAGATTATCCGTCCTCCAGGGTTTATTCCTTAAAGACTGCGGATTGTGACAATGAGCCAGATTGTGATTCTATACGCCCTCATATTGTTACATTCAACGTCGACTCGGATGACGCTTTAAATGAGGAATGCGAAGAAGAGAGTGAAACAAGACCAGTGAAAAGAGAACCTCTAACAAAGGGAAAGAAAGGGTCATGCTATCGATGCTTGAAAGGAAATAGATTCACTGAAAAAGAAGTTTGCCTTGTTTGCGATGCAAAGTATTGTAGCAATTGTGTGTTAAGAGCTATGGGGTCAATGCCTGAAGGACGTAAATGTGTCACTTGCATAGGATTCCCAATTGACGAGTCAAAACGAGGGAATTTGGGAAAATGTTCTCGGATACTCAAACGACTGCTTAATGACTTGGAGGTTCGACAGATAATGAAGGCGGAGAGGTCTTGTGAAGTAAATCAGTTGCCAGCTGAATACATTTGTGTGAATGGAAATTCTCTTTCTCCTGAGGAACTGGTTACTCTGCTGAACTGCCCAAATCCTCCGAAGAAGCTTAAGCCAGGAAATTATTGGTATGATAAAGTATCTGGTCTGTGGGGGAAGGTATTGTTTTTTCTTAATTTGCTTTCTGCTTCACTCTTTGGTTTACTGCGGACACTGACTTCTTTGTGTTTTTGGTGAAATGCGCAGGAAGGACAGAAGCCTTCCAGAATTATTAGTCCCCATCTAAATGTTGGGGGTCTCATCAAACCGGATGCCAGCAATGGAAACACTCAGGTTTTCATCAATGGTCGAGAAATAACAAAGGCTGAGCTTCGAATGTTGCAGGTTGAATTTTCTGTGCATGAAGCTATATTTTTGAAGGGCTTTCTCTAGTTCAATCCTAGTTCTAATCAAGGAATCTCGCACTCTTTTCCTTTACTTTATTTTGGGGCCCAGAGAAAGGGATCTTGTGCTGGCAATACTTACTTTTCATTTTTATTGTTTCTGTTTTGCAGTTGGCAGGGGTTCAATGTGCTGGCAACCCACATTTTTGGGTCAATGAAGATGGTTCATACCAAGAAGAGGGACAGAAGAATACAAGAGGATATATATGGGGAAAGGTGGTCTATTTGCCTGTGTTTCTGATATATGAATTTACGGTGATAGAATTTTTAATAGTTCTATTTTACTCACTAGGCTGGAACGAAGCTTGTATGTGCACTGCTGTCTCTCCCTGTTCCTTCAAAATCGTCAAATTCTTTCGGAGAACAAATCACCAATCCGGTTAGCAGAACAGTTCCCGATTACCTTGAGCATGGAATAGTTCAGAAGCTCCTGTTAGTTGGTTACAGCGGTTCTGGAACGAGCACTATTTTTAAGCAGGTGAGAATATTATTTCATAGTTGAGTCCGTTAATCAGGTCATGCTTGTTTGTTTGAGCTAGGATCAGTAAATGTGATTCGTAAGCATGTACTGATGAAAATTGTCATTTCTTTAAGTGACTGGAGAATGATATAAGAAAGGCTTCTTTGGACTTGTCTAAACATGACAATAAAGTATCTAGCCATTTCAAAACCTACTGTGATTGCTAGGAAAAAATTATTTCTATAAACTTTTGAGATTTGGGAAAAGTTCCTTCATGAGGTCATTCTATGGGTGCTGATTTTTGTCTTCTTCCTTCCCCTTCTCTATTATAAATGGCCAAATTCTGGCATTAGTTGGGAAACTATTGTTGCGGACATTGACATAGATAATATGGTAAATTAGTAATTGAGGCATTGTTGACTCCAGACTTTTGTTTGTGAACAAAATGAGGGGAGGAATGATTTGATATCTGTTTTTATTCTTCACATCCTCCCCCTTTTCTATTTGATTCCTGAAAGAAAGATATCAGGTGTTTTCGTGCTATTTATTGCTCTTTATTTGCGGCCACATGTGATGGTGGCCTGAAAGATGGTTGGCTGGTTGTTGAATCTTGTTGAAAGCTGAAATACTATTTTTACTATTCGGCTTCTTTCGATAGTGTTGCTGGATGAGATTATATATATCATATACGATATGTGTCACGTCAACTTAAGAAATCAGTGTATTGATAGAACTGTAAAATGCTTGTCAGGCCAAGATTCTGTACAAAAGTACCCCTTTCTCTGAAGATGAACGTGAAAATATTAAACTTACCATTCAGAGCAATGTCTATGCCTATCTAGGCATACTTCTAGAGGGTCGTGAACGTTTTGAAGATGAATGCCTTGCAGCTTTAAAGAACAGGCAATCTTCTGCAGGAAACACCGCAGGTATGAAGGCCACTTTTACTCATTCCCACTGTTGATTTTAATGACAACACATCGAGTAGATTTTATCTTCTTGTCCATTTGCAATGAAAAATTTACCGGTGCACATTTTTGGATTTCAGCAGGAAACTGTTCAGATTTTGACGACAAAACAATTTATTCAATTGGCACAAGGTTGAAAGCATTCTCTGACTGGCTGCTCAGAACTATGGTATCAGGCAAACTTGATGCTATCTTTCCAGCTGCTACTCGTGAATATGCACCATTAATTGAGGAGTTGTGGAATGACTCTGCTGTCAAGGCTACGTATGAAAGAAGAAGGGAATTAGAAATGCTACCCAATGTGGCCAGTTATTTCATAGAGCGGGTAAGACCATTGCCTTGTTTATTGAATTGATTTTATCAATAATTTTAATTTTTTTTTATGTGATCTTGTCAATGAGATGATGACTAACTCGGTTTTAACCATTGAATTTGAACTGAACCCTACGTATTTGTTTTCATCAGTGGTAATAAGCAGAGGTGGTGGTACATTATTTGTTTTTGCTCACACAAATTAACCACTGCTATCTGTGAAGAAGTTTTAATTGCTTCAGGTTTGAAGTTTGAACTCAGGATCTTCTACAGATCGGTTGTGATTTCCCAGTGTCAATTTTTATTTTCAAAAAAAGAAAGTTCATTGAAGTGCCATAATGTAGACGTCTTCGCAAAATTTAGCTAAATTTCTTATGGAAAGAAATTTAATTGTGTTCAAGGAATTTATCTTCAACCAGTCAGCTCTGAAAAATGCACAAACCTGTGGAGTGATAAACTCAATAGCTACATGAGGTGTTTTTCAATGGTGGTAGACTGTTAGTTCATATTTGTTTTTTCACCCTTTAAAAAGGTTCCTTGGGCAGAGAGATTGAGAGAGTTGACAATTGCGTGCTGGAAATTTGGCTGATGCATTTCATTCTAAGAGTTACAAGTTTGATTTGTTGTCCCTGAAAAATGAGCAAACCTGTGGAGTGATAAACTCAATAGCTACATGAGGTGTTTTTCAATGGTGGTAGACTGTTAGTTCATATTTGTTTTTTCACCCTCTAAAAAGGTTCCTTGGGCAGAGAGATTGAGAGAGTTGACAATTGCGTGCTGGAAATTTGGCTGATGCATTTCATTCTAAGAGTTACAAGTTTGATTTGTTGTCCCTGAAAAATGAGCAAACCTGTGGAGTGATAAACTCAATAGCTACATGAGGTGTTTTTCAATGGTGGTAGACTGTTAGTTCATATTTGTTTTTTCACCCTCTAAAAAGGTTCCTTGGGCAGAGAGATTGAGAGAGTTGACAATTGCGTGCTGGAAATTTGGCTGATGCATTTCATTCTAAGAGTTACAAGTTTGATTTGTTGTCCCTGAAAAATGAGCAAACCTGTGGAGTGATAAACTCAATAGCTACATGAGGTGTTTTTCAATGGTGGTAGACTGTTAGTTAATGTTGTTTTTTACCCTCTAAAAAGGTTCCTTGGGCAGAGAGATTGAGAGAGTTGACAATTGCGTGCTGGAAATTTGGCTGATGCATTTCATTCTAAGAGTTACAAGTTTGATTTGTTGTCCCTGAAAAATGAGCAAACCTGTGGAGTGATAAACTCAATAGCTACATGAGGTGTTTTTCAATGGTGGTAGACTGTTAGTTAATGTTGTTTTTTACCCTCTAAAAAGGTTCCTTGGGCAGAGAGATTGAGAGAATTGACAATTGCGTGCTGGAAATTGGGCTGATGCATTTCATTGTAAGAGTTACAAGTTTGATTTATTGTCCCTGAACAATCCTCGTAGACACATTTTAATCTTGGATAACTTGTTAGGCCAGACTTCAGTTTAGGGGCTTAAAGTTACTGTTAATACTGCTCTTAATGAACAAACCCAGAAACTGCTTTGTTCAGTCCTTTAAGAATTAGAATGTTGAAACCTTCTTAATGCTTCCATTCCTATTTACTCTTTATAGAAAAATATTGTTGAATTAGTGACCTTGGAACTTGTGCTTTTCATCCACAATCTTTCTAACGGTAACTCTCTGTTTAGGCCGTTGAGATATTGAGGCCTGATTATGAACCCTCAGATTTGGATATTCTATACGCTGAGGGAGTTACTTCATCCAATGGGCTTGCTTGTGTTGAGTTCTCATTTCCCCAGTCTGCTCCTGATGAAACTGTTGATACTGCTGACTTGCATGATTCTCTGACAAGGTGGGTGAACTTTGTGTATTTCTTTTGTTATATGTGAGAAATGTGCTGAGACAAAGCCCACCCTGTTTTCATTATTGAAATATTGTGTTTGACAGATTGAGACTTATAAGTTGACCTCTGTTCCTTGTAACTCTTGTTGGAAAGATGCATTCAACTACATACATTTTTTGCTAAAGCCTTGTCTAGACTAATGACGGAAAACTTTTGCGATGATGCTGACTTTTCATAAATGTAATTGTGTCTAATAAATTTCGTGGAAAGCGAGGAATTTGTCCCACTGCCATGAAGTGGTTTTAACCTTTACCGTATTTTATTGGTTCTTTTTGGTTGGTTCGCAGGTATCAACTAATAAGAGTACAAGCAAAAGGATTAGGGGAAAATTGCAAGTGGCTTGAGATGTTTGAAGATGTGGGAATGGTCCTTTTCTGTGTTGCCTTGAATGACTATGATCAGTATTCCCTTGATGGAAATGGTTGTCTCTGTAACAAGATGATACTGAGCAGGAAGTTTTTTGAAACCATCGTCACCCATCCGACCTTTGATCAGATGGACTTCCTACTGATATTAAACAAATATGATCAATTTGAGGAGAAAATAGAACAAGTTTCATTGACCCAGTGCGACTGGTTCTCTGATTTTCATCCGCTTATTAGCCGACATCGCTCGAGCAGCAACAGCAACAGTATCAACAGTAGCCCTTCCCTTGGTCAGCTGGCTTCCCATTACATAGCAGTCAAGTTCAAGAGGCTTTATTCATCGCTTACTGGGCGGAAGTTGTATGTATCCCTAGTGAAGGGTTTGGAGCCTGATAGTGTTGACGTAGCACTCAAATATGCTAAAGAGATTTTAAAGTGGAATGAAGAGAGACCAAACTTCAGCGTCAGTGAGTACTCGATGTATAGCACTGAGGCGAGTTCATTCTCTCCCTGATTGCTAATTGAGACGGGAATTCTAAGTCACATTTGACTTGTTTAATGCCCTTTTGTACATACATATATTTCTAACGAAGAGTAACAGGGAAGCGCATTCCTTCCGCACACTGGTGTTGAAAGATGCGCTAGGCGCCTGTAGGTTTCCCGCGGTTCAGCCATGTCCTCAAGCCCCGAGGTTGAGGTTGGGGTGTAATGTTGATTTTTTTTTTTTTTTTTTAACATGGTAAAGTAATATATTGAGGTTTGTATTTGTATATTTGATTGATAGGCAGGCTCCTCTCATTTACAAATTTGAATACCAAATCGACTTTCGTCCATTAATAGATGAGGTAGAGTCGTAGACAATTCGTGTTCAGTATTTTGATTGAAATATTAATGCATGAGCTCCCTGGGGAACATTTCCTTTTGAGGCGTCTGTGGACTTGGTTATGGTAAAATACAAATGCGAATTGTGGAAAGGAATTGTTGCGAAACTGTGCCCCTTTTTCCCAATAAAAAGAAATACTTCTACAGTCGAGCGTGACATACTATGATGTCAGAGTGCTTTTCTTTTCTTTTTTATCCTTTTCCGCCAAAGGCATCAAAGAGTACGTATGAATATTATTATTTGTTTTTAATTTATTTCCCGCGAAGTACTTGTTTTTAATTTGTGAGCAAATTAATTTGTGGGTTTTCATAATATTACCTATAGTTTTATCTAATTTTTAACCAGGTTCTTATATTTTTATCTGATTAAAAATAAGAGGAAATTATGAGAACTTAAGATAAAAAGCTATAAAATTTTTATTAAAATTAAGTGAAATTAAAAAGATATGATAAAAATCATAGAAAACTGATTAAAAGTGAGGACCTGAGGTTTCTTAAGAATTGTTAGTATCTTTCAGTCTAATGAAAATAAGCAAAATTCTTAGTACCAAAAAAAAAAATTGTAAATATTTTTTTTTTTTGGTGAAAGGTATGGGGCTCAAAGGCCTAATATTATTGCATCATCACTGAACGTGGGATAGCAACTCCCACCCAGTCAGCATATAACAGTCTTCCTACAACCTGGGGAGGGCTTTCAAAAATCATCTCCTCCATATCTATCTCAAAACTGTAATTTGCAAGGCAATCCACAACAGTATTGCCTTCCCTATAAACATGTTGTATCCTAGCATTCACAAATATATCTAGCTCAGCCTTTACATTTTTCAATACAATCAAAATCATCAACTATACTAGTCAGAATATTAACAGCAGCTAGGGAGTTGCATTCCACAATCAGGTGCTTGATCCCAGCCATGTGCGCCATCTGCAAACCAGAGATCACGGCCTAGATTTCATCTTTTATAGCCGAGCAAGATCCCAATTTTCTTGAGAATCCCCTTATCCATTTCCCATTGCACCCCCTTAACAGTCCACCACATCTAGCCCAATATATTCCCACCCCTGGATGCCCTATCCGTATTTAATTTTACCCAACCAGTCTCCGGAACTTCCCATCAAATAAGCCTCTCATACCTCTTGCCAACAAGCCCATCATTGGTGCCCACAGAATTTCTAATTTCAACTACATATCTTCTAACAATGGCACTTCTGTCGTCTGGCATTACAAAACCATTCACAAATAAACTTTTATTCCTCCAATTCCATAATAACTAGCAAGTAATTCCAAATCCAGCAACTTTCCTCTCATCTTTATTGCTCAAACACCATCTAAACCATTCTTTGTCATTCATCAGGTAAAAATTTGAGTTGTAATCACTCTCCCCCAACTGTCCCCATAGCTCTTTAGCACAAACACAATCTCACAGAACATGCATGGTAGTCTCGGGTTCCACATTACATTTGTAACACAAGGCATTGCCTCCCATTAGCCTACTTCTCCTTTCTGCAGTGAGCAAGCGATTGTGACTAGCCATCCAAAGGAACACTTGAATTCTTCTAGGCCCCTTTCAATGCCAAATCTTCCTCCACAACACATCCACCTCACCCTCCTCTTTTTTCAATAATTTGTACATATCAGCCACACAATACTTATTTTGTAGAGCTGACCCCCATCTAACTTCATCTTCCCCATATTCAGCATCAGGAGGCGGTACAGCACGTATAAGGTTCTTCCCTTTTTCAGAAACACACATATCCAGTTTTGCATAGTCCCATTGTCCATTATTATCCACCATATCCTTAACTTTATAATCCAGATTTACATCAGCAACTTGGATTGTACATTCATCTTCCAACTTAACTCCTTTATCCACCCAATAGTCCCTCCAAAACCTAACTTTCTCACCATTTCCCACTTCCCAGCTCACATACTGAGTTACTTGAGGCCATAAACGAGCCACATTTTTCCATATCTCTGAATCTGTATTTTTGACAGTACATTCCTCAATTTGATTCATACGTCTACTATATTTCCTTGTTAGAACCATAGAACACAAGCTCCTCTGCTTTGCAATTAAATTCCATCCCACTCTGCCCAATAAAGCATCATTCATTACACCCTAATCTTTCAAGCCATACCCCCCTTTCTCCTTTCTTGTACACAACAAATCCCAACCAATAGCATGAATTTTTCTCCTTTCCTCATCACTATTCCAAATAAAATCTCACTGTAATTTTTCCAAGTGCTTCTTTACACCTATAGGTATAAAAGAGTGCTGCATTTGAAAATTTGTCAATTGATTTGTCACAGATTGCACAAGAGTAAGCCTTCCGGCCAATGACAGATTTTGTTTTTTCTACCCACTCAACTTATTCTGCATTTTATCAATTAAAAATTGAAACTTCTCCTTATTACTCCTCCCCTTGGTAATATAGGCTCCCAAATACCTCCCTAAATCCTCCATTTTCTTGAAGCCTGTCAAGTCACAAATTTCGTTCTGTATTTTTCTATCAGTATTCTTGGAAAAGAAAACACTGGTTTTGTTTATGTTGATCTTTTGGCCAGATACATGGCCAAACTTCTTTAGAATCTCAACAATATTTATAGCCTGATCTAAATTCGCTTCACAGAACAATAAAACATCATCAGCAAACAACAAATGTGAGACAGCAGTGCCCCTTCTTCTCATTCTTATTGGATTCCACCTCTTCAAATTAACACTATCAACAATCAAGTGTATTAACTTCTCCATTCCTAGAACAAACAAGTATGGTGACAAGGGGTCACCTTGTCTCAAACCCCTTGAAGGTATAAGAACCTCTCTTTTCACACCATTCCACATAAGGGCCAAAGTAGGAGTGCTAATACACATTTTTATGACTTTTATAACATGTTCATCCAATCCAATTTCATTCAATACTTTTTCAACAAAACACCAAGACATTCTGTCATAAGCCTTTTCAAGGTCTATTTTTAAAAAATTGTAAATATTAAATATATGCATCTGAATGCTCTCTCTCTCTCTTCTTTTTTTCCCAAATAAAACGGGATGAAGCTAGTTTTTTTTTGGACTGAAGCATGAAGCTGATTGAATGTACGGTGACGACTGACGACTCAATGCTCGAATGGGAGTTTAATTTAAAATCTTAAAAAAAAGGTTTAAAATTTAAATCGTCAAATTGTACGCGAGAGCTCCTGCCCCCGCGCGTTAATAAATGGCAAGCTCTCAATTTTCCGCTGTTCGGCTGCATTTATGACCCCTCCCGTACGCATCAGCTAAAATTAGAAACAAGCGTGAGGGCGTCACCATCAAATTCTGAAAACGCTTATGCAAAAGGAGAATGCTGCTCCGTGCATCCAATCTTTTGAAGTCAGAGGAGCTGATCTCCTACCATAATCAGATAGTGGATTTGAAGCCGCTGGCCGTAGCCCTTGCCATTCCTGAAAAGCTGATGGCTGTGGCAGAAAAGAGCAAACCCGTTTCTTTATCGCCTGTGAAACAGAGCAATCTGCATTTGCCAACCACAACTGCTGTGTGCGTAAGTTGAACAGATCCAATATTGCCCTTCGACCCGAGGCATACGAGTTGATCATACGCCAATCTTCGTTGCTTCATTAATAAACCTCAGCGCTTATATTTGCAAAGTCAGAGGTTACGGTAAGAAAGGCATAAAATATGTACATCTCTATGCTACTCCCTCCCACCCCTTTTTAAAATTATCTTCGGTTGCAGCCTTTTCTTTGTAACATGAATTTTCTGCAACAAAGTGGTAATCGATTCTGGCATACTCTTTCAGCTGATGTGCTTATGTGTCGCTTAGTTATGAATTACTTGGTCTTAGTGAGATATACTAGGCTAAATCTATGTGCCTTTTTTCAAGAGTGCCTCCATCCTGATCGGAGTCTATCTCTGTTTTTTTCTGACCTCTTGGGTGGGCTCGTGAGGTGCTAGGGTGTGCAAGTTTAATCACTGCGATTGTTGTTTGGTGATATGCCGGTGAATTCGCTGAGGAGTCGAAAGCTTTTGGAGCATCAGATCCGGGTGCAAGTGAAACGGCTTCGAGAAAGAAGAGGAAAGGAGCTTCATCGATTTGTACATGGATCCAAATGATTTGTGGGGATATGAGGTGGAAGCGACTGGAAACTTTGTGGGTTGGCATTAGAGGTGAGTTCAATGCTGTTTTAGACCGATCACAATGTGGTGCCCAGTGAAGGGAATCTTTTTCTAGAATGCAACTCATTGCTGTTGAGTTGATAGGTTGAGGCCTTCTTATACTTGAACTCAAGGTATCGTTTTTGAATTTTCCCCTCCTAGTGGTCGTAACTTGGACCTGGATCTGTTATTATTGTCTGGAATTAGATCCCTCCTCTTAATGGTGTTGAGTTGATAGGTTGAGGCCTTCTTATACTTGAACTCAAGGTATTCGTTTTTGAATTTCCCCCTCCTAGTGGACGTAACTTAGACCTTGATCTGTTATTGTTGTCTGGAATTAGATCCCCCTCTTCTTAATGGTGCCCTCGGTGAGTCCAAAACAGATTGGAATGACTTGTTCTATGCTATTGCATGGTTGATAATTCTCTCATGCAGGCTAATGTTTTTGGAAAGATCTCTCAGTTTATTAGTGTAAATTAGATAATGCTGCATGGGTAGAGGCCGTTGCTAATGCTGCTTTTTTTGCTAGTAACACTGCTTTGGATGTTCACTATTGGGAAGGGGATTATAATGCTCAGTATTCATCTAATGCTATGATATGTCTTAACTTTCTTGACCTCCAGCATGCTAATGTTTGGAATGGCTTGGCTGACCCTGTGAGACAAATTGGGTTAAGCATTAAGGATGACTTGCAATGGGTTCCACCGGGATGTTTTTGGCTTAGAATTGTTCTTAAAAGATGCCTGGGTTATATTGCCAAAGACCAATATTTTTGAAATGCCGGAACTGCTTTAGTTTGTCATCTTTTGAGAATAAAAAACACGGGATAGAAATCAGTGGAAATCAGAGGACTACAGATTTGGAGGCTTTGAGTTTCTTATTTTTCTATTTCACTTGATCCAGCTTCTTTGATGAACTATTGCTGGGTGGCCTGCCTTGTCCACTTAGCTATCATTGGAATAGATAATGTGTTGTTAAAAGAGATTGTGCCCGTGCCTTCCTTGGTCAGGTTTTCAAACGCCTAATTACTCTTGTTTTCTTTTATATGCTTCTAGTTTTTGGATCTGTGTTTTTGCCGTTTTCTTCTTCTGTCATGTTTTGGTTTGTCTTGATCTTGAGCTGTTTGTCCGAAGACAATGTGCGTATTCACTGCTAGTTTTCCGCGTTGACCAAATATATATATGTATGTATGTATGCATTAGATAGGTAGGTAGGTAGGTAGATAGATGCAAGCATGCATGTCCTCACATTTTCTCCCTCTTCCTTCAAGTTTAGAAATGGGGCAAACTGGAGAAAGATGCAGAGCGTTGGAAAGACATATATATTGGACGGAATTCGCTCCCAATAGACACCAATTTTTCAAGCTAATGATGGGCGATTTCAGAAACCAGCTGGTGAGTGAAACAGCTTAAAATACTAGTCATGTAGACGTTTTTCTTTTCGATTTCAACTGAATATCTCTTCAAGGTTTCAGAAGCTACAGGTATTGATGGATTCTCAACTTTTTTACAGCGAATTCCAAGAAAGTTTGTGAGTCATTTTAAGGAGGAACTACGGAGTGCTGCAAGACTTATAGGGCCGAGTAGAAATGTGTGGATTGTGAAAATTGCAAGAACTGATGATGATATTGTTTTTCAGATTGGTTGGGAAAAATTCGTGCAGGACCACAGTTTGGCAGAAAGAGATTTTCTTGTCTTCCACTACATTGGATACTCCTCTTTCAATGTCTCCATTTTTGATGAAACAGGATGTGAAAGAGAAGGTGCTTTTTTCGTCAATAAACACATTTCGTGCACTAGAAATGAATGCTTTCTTCAAAATGACGAGGAGAAAATTCTGCAAATTACTGATGTGGAAGAAACGGAGGGAAAGGTAAAGAAAGATAAACTAAAAGGTAGAGATGGTGCGATCGGAGAGGTGCGAGAAAGAAACCTGAAAAGCAAAACTTCGGTGCTCGTTGGAACCAGCTTTGAGGCCAGCAATTCAAACATAGAAACTTTTGGTGATAGGAAAGAAGACCTCTGGCCGAAAAGAAAAAAGTAACAGCTCAGAAAACCCGATTTATTATTGACTTGACCTCTTCAGGAAAGGAGTTAAAAATCAGTCCACCATGAACTCAAGCAAGTTAAATGAATGTCGTGGTTTTTGGGGGGCTTATATCTGGCAGACTGGCACCCCGTGCTGTCTACAAGAGACACGTTCATTCTAATTTTTTTGTTGAGGTGACTTCCATGAACTTGATCATTACCTTCATGGGATCTGCGTTTACTGATGTTGTAGCAGAATCTATAATATTATTAATGGTTCTGATCGGCGGACTTGCTTTGTTCCACTCCCTTAAATGTGAGTATAAGCCTAACACCGTTGAACTCCAGGTCTCTTTTTAAGCTAATACAAGATTAATTGTAGTAACTTCCATGAGATTCAAGACTAAAAAGCCACCAATGACCTCAATCATCAAGGACACAGAATAAAGAGAAAACTCAGAAAAGAGAGGAAGATTAGACTATAGCCTTCGGTATAGTTGCTTCTCCATATGAATTTGAATGCCAAATTTACAGGACCCAGTTGGACGACAAAACCACACTACGAGAAAAGCAGCCTGCCTTTTAGTACCAGACCTGCGTCTTCTGCTTCCTTTTTCCCCTTCCTTTCTCGTTTGTTTTTCCCCCTTCAAACAAAAGTCTTTTAGTTGATTGAATCTTGTAAAAGGACATACTTTGTTTTTTAATTACACCACTAATTGGGCAGCTAAAATTTGGGAAATTTTAAGGTGGTAGAAGTTATCAACTCAGCTTTAATATTTTTGATATTATTTTTCAATTTCTATCTATAGTTATATACATTTTTGCTGCTAATCAGTCTGAGCTCAAATGACATCATCTCACCCCTCTTAATGAAGAGGTTGAGAGTGTAAAAAAATATATACACATCTTTCCTAACAATTTATATTCATATGAAATTCAATTATTATAAAGTATTATATTATAAAACTTATTTTCTTTTAGTAATTTACATATTTAAAAATCTTTAACATTTTTTATTTTGCTACAATTATTTTTTAGTAAATAATATTTAAATATAAATATGCCCAAACCCGTTCTGGTTCATACGACGAGGGTCGTAAAAAGCGAAAATAAACAACAGTCGAGGCTTGAACCTAAAACCTTCCCCTGTTCCTGAAACACCGAGCAAGACCCCCAACTATGCGCCTGTTATTCCGGTTCGGCAGCGTTAGTAGGCAGAGCCGCCGTGGCAATTGCCACCTTCGCCACTATAAGGCTCCTAAGCCAGCGGCTCCACCGACGCCTCCAAAGCCTCCAAAGAAGCCTCAGAAATTTGAGTTCCATGGGATTACGTGGGAGGACCCGTACAGTTGGATGTCTAATCTTAATGACAAGGTGGCCATGCGCCATATGGACGTTTACATGGAGCAGGAGGAGAAATACACGGAGGCAGTTATGTCTGAGACTGAGCGCCTCCAGAGTAAGCTCCAATCAGAGATGGCCGCCCGAATGGCCTTTGAACTTTCTACTCCTCCACTTCGCTGGGGCCCTTGGTACGTATCTCGCCTCTCTCTCAACTCATCTCGCTCAGATTATTCTCTCAAATGTCCTGCTTTTTGTTGTTGAAACGAATAACTTTAGCATACCCAGCAAGTTCCCCCTATTTTTGCTTCCAACTTCGGAGTGTTAGCGTTTCTACTCTTCCTTCTACTACTTCGAAGTAGATGTTGGTGTGTGCAGGTTGTATTATCGACGTGCTGAAGAAGGAAAGCAGTACCCTGTTCTGTGTAGAAGGTTGGCGAGCCTGAACGAGGAGTTTATATCAAATAAATCTCCTTCGGCAGGATTCGATTTTGCATCAGGGAAGAGAATTGAGCAGAAGCTCCTAGACTATAATCAAGAAGCAGAGAGATTTGGCGGTATTATCAATCTTAATTCTTTTCTGTGTACAGTTATCTTAGTGCAATGTAGTTAGGACTTTTGTACTCTTATGACAAGAAAAGGGTTGGATTGCTTTTTAACGCGAAAGAAAAAGCACCTTTGGTTCTCTGTAAGTAAATAGAGTTGTCGTAACTGCTAAAAATTTTCCTTACTTGTATAGGTTATGCTTACGAAGAATTGTCGGAAATTTCACCCAACCATCAGTTTCTTGCGTACACTATGTATGATAAAGAAAATGACTGCTTTAAGCTGTCTGTGAGAAATTTAAATTCTGGTTCGTTATGTAGCAAGCCTCAGGCAGATCGGGTTTCGAATTTGGCATGGGCAAAAGATGGGCAAGGATTGCTTTATGTTGTAACAGATCACATGAAGAGACCCTACCGGTGGGTAAATTGCTCAGTTTATCAATTCCTTTTTGCCCTCAAGCATTAGAAGTATAAGGAAAAACCCTTTGTTTTTTATACGTCTGAGATTATCAGCAGTGAAATTTATGTAACTTCTGAATATCCCAAACTCCGCTGTATAGGATCTACTGCAGTATGATTGGATCAACTGATGAGGATGTACTGCTTCTGGAAGAATGTGATGAAGGCGTTCACATTAATATAAGACACACAAAAGATTTCCGTTTTGTGACTGTAAATACGTTCTCTATAATGTCTTCAAAGGTACCATATTGTAGAATCCAACAAGCCAAGATCCTTATCAACTCTCAATCATTTAGTGATCGTAACCATATTTTAGGTCTTTCTGATAAATGCAGCTGATCCTTTGTCGGGCATGACATTAGTCTGGGAGTGTGATGCTCTAGCTCACTGCATAGTAGAGCATCATCAAGGTTTCCTTTATTTATTTACAGATGCTCCAAAAGGTGGCAAATCAGCCGATAGTCATTATCTTCTTCGCAGTGCAGTGAATGATTTTTCAAATCCAAGAAAATGGGAGGTAGGTTGAAGCATTGGTTAGTTATCTGTGGTTTGCTTTCTTTTTTTTTCAATTATTCTTTGAAATTTTAATTATATAATTGGTTATTTTAGGCAATGAAATATAATGTGAGACTCTATCTTGTGGTACTTATAATACTTACTTGACTTGTTAATATATACTGCTTTTACTTGATTTTAGTAATTTAATTCGTGTAGCATGTTATATAAACTGCAGGAAGTATTTGTTAATGACCAAAATTTGATTGTGGAGGATGTCGATTTTTGTGATAAATACTTAGTGCTCATTACAAGGGAAGGGCGAAAGTTTCAGCTTTGTTCTGTTACACTGCCGCTACCCTCTGGGAAGGTAATGAAAGTGCATTTAAATGTCGTTGCTTCAGCAGATAAAACTTTTTTTTTTTTTTTGGGTAAGTCAGCAGATAAAACTTTTGGTGCATGCATACTTTATGATCTCATTTAGTGTGTTTCCTTCCGGCCTCTTTGTTTTGTGGGCAGGGGACTATTAAACTGAGGGAGCTGGACCTACAGTATTTGCCTCTTCCAAAACATGTTTGTCAAATTTCACCTGGACCTAATTATGACTACTTCTCATCAGTGATGCGCTTTATAATATCATCACCTGTGGTATGTGATTATGTTTTTAATGATTTTGGAGATGGTCTCTTCACTTGCTTTTATGGATTTTTATATATTTCATTTCCATATCATAAGAATTATAAATGACCACTGACCAATCAATGCTGAACGGGTCCCATGGTATCAAGATGGTTAGGATGTTTTGATATTAATTTGTTATTGATCTGTTTAGGAATATAGCTTATTCATCTCATGGATGATGGTGCAAATAGTGAGTAAAAGTTCAATTATTTCATAGATTATTGGTGAATCTCTTTCTCTTCATGTTGATTTTCCTGCGACTTTACACTTTTTTCTGGGTATATGCAACATTACACGGGTGTTATTTTTTTGCTTTCTAAGTTTGTTCGGTCTACTACTACTTTGGTCCTTAGCAGTTATTCTTTATGCCAATTTATAATAAGCCCATCGTTACATATTCGTTAGAACAACACCTAAATTCATTTACTCTGGCCTTTGTTGGTCATTTTACAGTGGTGACTAGCAACTTGGGTTGAAAGAAACCATCTACAAATCCTAAGATATTTACCATATCAAGCTTTCTTGCAGATGCCTGATGCTGTGGTTGATTATGACCTGACAACTGGTTGTTGGACCATCATTCAACAGCAAAATCTGCTTCGGGAAAGAACACAAGTACTGTATGGTACAAGTTCTGCAAGTATAAGCCGGGACACCTCATACCCCAAGTGTTCCAATTCTTTGAATGCCGATGTTCAAGATGACCTTTTATGGAATAGTCTTTCTGAGTTCTATGCTTGTGAACAATATGATGTTCCTTCATTTGATGGGGTCATGGTTCCTTTGACTATTGTTTTTGCACATGACAGTAAGAACAAGAATAAAAGGCCCGGGTTACTGCATGGACACGGAGCTTATGGCGAGTTGCTTGATAAACGGTGGCATGGTGAACTGAAAAGCCTCTTGGATCGTGGTTGGGTCATTGCTTATGCTGATGTTAGGTAAGCCCCAAGTAAAACGGCAGTATACACTTTTTATACAAACATTCTTAAATTGTTCTGCTTGTTATCAAATATAATTGTGCATTTGCTTCTGAATATAATTGTGCATTTCGTTATCAAAAAATATATATATATAATTGTGCATTTACTTCTGAATATCTGCAAACTTTCCATATGAATCCCTATTTTTTCTGAAGTTTATAATTTGGCTGTTATGGTTCAGAGGTGGTGGTGGTTGTGGTAAGGAATGGCATCATGATGGCAGACGTACAAAGAAACATAATTCGATCAATGATTACATGTCTTGTGCCAAGTTCCTGATTGAAAGAGATATTGTGGATGAAGATAAACTGGCAGGTTGGGGATATAGTGCTGGAGGCCTTTTGGTTGCTTCAGCCATCAACCGTTGCCCAGATTTATTTCGTGCTGCTATCTTGAAGGTTTCCAAGAATTTCTGCACCTGGGATTTTCATTTCTTTGGCTTTGGAGTTTATATTTATTTGCTTTAGATCTTATTAATTCTCATTCCCTTCTTTCTTCTGGTTTCTACTTTAGGTACCATTTTTAGATCCCACCAACACTCTTCTATATCCTATCTTACCACTTCTACCTGTTGACTATGAAGAGTTTGGCTACCCCGGGGACCTTGATGATTTTCTTGCTATTCGGGATTATTCTCCTTATGACAATATTCAGAAGGATGCTCTCTATCCACCTGTATTAGTGACCTCTTCTTTCAATACACGGCAAGTCCCCTATGACAATTATTCTTTCTGTCAGCTGGTGGTTATCTAGCTGGATGATTTGTGGAGCAGTGGTATGCATGGAAAAGTGGCAAAAAAGTGACTTGAGTGTTTTTCCTTGTTTGTTTAGCATTCCTTGTTCATAATGTTCTTAATTGAAATTTAATTATGCTGAGTCATTTTACTTTCCTTTAGCTGGGCCTGGATTCAATCAATAATTGTGTTGCCGTAACATTACTATCTGTGTTTTGACGCTTGAGCGTATCAAAATATTCATCTCGAGTACCCTTTGTCTTGGTCTGTTCTTTATACTAAGACTGGATTTTCTGCCGGCCGTTTCAAATGTAAAATATAAATAGTAAAGAATATAGCGCGTGTACTAGTTTGAAAATATATTGGTTCCAACGTTAATTTAACACATGGCAATTGAGGCAAGTAATGACAAAAATCTCCTTTATTTGGAAGTATAATGTTAGTATATTTAGATCGGGTCATGAGTTAGTCTGCTGTGTAGATGACAGCCTGACTGGAGTCTGCAGTTATGGAAAATGAGGTTTTGCTTGTTTTAAATTTTAAATCCTTCAAAAATAACTTGTATTGAGGTTTATCTTATGCTGTATGATTGGATTAGATGAATCTTCAAGCCCTTGATTTCCTAAATAACGGTTCTTTTCTTTCGAGGCTCTTGACACCTTAAAATACGGACGTGCATTGCACCCTATGAAAACATTTGGATGACGTGCTTTGTGGATATTTCAAAATATACATAACTGATCTTCACGTAAACTGCTTACAGCAGATATTGTACTTACGGTTCTCTTTTGATCATGATTCAGATTCGGTGTGTGGGAAGCAGCGAAGTGGGTTGCACGAGTCCGTGATCTTGCCATTTATGACCCAAAAAGACCAATACTGTTAAATTTGACCGCAGATATAGTAGAGGAAAACCGTTATCTGCAGAGCAAGGAGTCAGCATTAGAAGCTGCGTTTCTAATTAAGATGATGGAATCCTAGATATGCCCATTGATCATCACCACGTAGTGTTCACTGGATATGAGAATGAATACGTGAATTATTTGCTTATCTATTGCGCATGAATTAGGCATCCGATTGCAGCTTTCTTAGGGGTTCTGTGATCATGTCTTCATTAACTGTAAATAATATTTAGCATTGTGCAAATTCAGTTTTGATATGTCACTGATTGCTAGAGATCGGTCACATGTATTTCTGAGTGCCCTCATCTCATTGCAATCAAAATGAGAGCAACGGGACTGCAGGGAGAGCTTTATCCGAGGCGCCGGGTTTTTATCAACTTTCCGCCCAGAAAGCGGGAGAGGATGGTGTTGCATTGTCTGTTTTTTCGTTTCGTTTTGGTCTGTTTTAGTAATAAAAGACCATGTTAACAGTTATTCGAGCTTAACAGCTCCGTTGTATTGGCGGCCGAAACCTATTAATGTATCAGCCTCTCTTGCGAGATTTTTTCTTAACAAGCATATGTATTTTCTATTAGACGCAGTTACCTTCCGGACACTACCAGGTATTAAAAAATGTGTGCACTGAGTAGGGATTCAAAATGATATGACTTTGCAATCACCGATATAAATCTATCAATAAATAAAGTCATAAAAAATAAATCTATAAATAATACTAGTCCTTAATATAAGACCCTGTTTGATTTTTATTTTGATCTTAAATAAAAGAATATAATTTACCTTGTCTCTCATATTTATACATTTTTTCTCAAAATAACCTTTTTAGTAATGATAGTTTTAGTCAATACACTTGAGTAGTAAGGATATTTTAGGAAAGACAACACCTATTTAGAATAAATAACCAACTCAACTTATTTTCTTAATCTCCTCAAATTAGTCAACTGGCTCTTATAATTAAGATCGGAGGTAATATAATAATTTTAACAAGTGGAAATATTCAGAGGTGTGTGTGTGTGTAAAATAGCATGTTTCTTTAGTGCAGTATCCGGGCATTATATGTTAATTTGTGATAAAATTAGCCATGTACAAAATTTGCAAGAAGCCAGATAAAAGGGGTTTAAACCATTTGGAAGGCAGTTTAGGAATAGAGGGTGAAGAACTTGAGGCACTAATTGAAATCATTTGGAGGGCGGTTTGGAATGGGGATCATCATCCATTTTCCAATAAAATGATGCCAGGATAAAATTCACAAGTACTATATCTCACTGCGTAGGAGGATGGTTTGTATGGCAATATAAGCATCTTTTCACGAAGAAAAGGTTAGAACCAGAAACAGCCAAATCAAAAATGACCTTGGCTGACTGGGGAATCCATGGGTGGCCTTTTTCCTAGGTAGGAGGATGGTTAGGACGACACAGCTATAATCATGCGCTTTAGACGACAAACTCCACTTTTTTCAAAGCACCAGCCTCATTTGACAACTCAAAATGATGAGTTCAAGATCTTCTTTGTCTTGCTATCATGTCTCTTTTTCTTTCTTGCTCTTTCTCCCTTTTTTTAAACACTATTTGATACAAACCATGCAATTCTTCCCGCAGTTGGTCCCGAACGGCAGGTGGGTTAGAAAAACAGGTCTACGTATGCTTCTTCTTGTTTGGTAGTGTTCGTATTTTTATTATTATTGGGCCTTTTCCTAATTTAATTTAAATTGTCGAAATTCCATGGACCCTGCTGTAGTTTCCGGTGGCGGAAAAAGGAAATTGACTAGCTTCAGGATAAACAAGCAAATCCACTTTGAAGGGTCAACCTCCAGTCATAAGCAGAGTGGCCTGCCAATCGCACATAAATGTCAACTCAACCGTTTGTGGTTAAGCAAGCTCTGTCGTCTTAACTTACAAAGGCCACAAAATAAGTAAAGCCTATAAGTAATCTGTACATCAAGTCAACCCATCAAATCAACCGGTTGCATCCCACCTAAAATGTTTTAATCCACGTTCCTTGTTGATTTCACCTTATCAATTAGGTTGGATAGACATTTGTGTTTTCCGTTCACGTTTGAAGCAGACTGCGTGGTGTTTCTAAGGCTTAAGTGCAGCACAAGGACAACTCTCGCCTTGTCTAGCTGCTCTAGCTGCCAGCCATCCTTGGTCTTTATGACTTGGTGTTGCTTCCTTCCTCTTCTGTGAGTTCTGGGATTAAAGCTTTTGCAGCCATTTTGTTTTTCTTATTCGGCCTTCATGCTTTTCATCATCGCTTGTGATGAAAAACCTATTAAACTAAATGAGTAGCTAGTACGATTATATCATTTATATGATAGAGGGATAAAACTAAAACTTAATTGATAATGATCATCTTCCTTTTTATTTCATGTTTCCGTTTGATTCAACAGACTTGACAAGGTTTGAAATCCAACAACACAATGCTGCCATCGCCTTTAATTCTGTAAAAGAGATGTGAAACTTCCACGTTCACAATATATCTTAGTTACACTGATAAAATCTCAAAATATGGAGAGTTCCTGGAAATCAAGCAGATATCAATTTCCAAAGAAAAAAAAAAAAACCTGTCAGAATCCCGTTCATGTCTTTTTAAGCTGAGGCCTAAGTTTTCCAGCTATATGTCTTCACTTAGCTTAGGCTAAAGACGCAATTGGCTTCATTGCATGAATCCAAGCATTCAACCATTGTTGCTCGTCGTGCTGAGCTTGCCTATCAGAAGAGGGCCATAACCTCTGTGCCGAAACCATCCTCCAACAGTATCAGATAGATTCTTCGAAGTACTAAATAATGATCCAAAATGTTTAGGACAAACCTCGACAGAATCATTAGACGACCTCTGCATTCTGCATCTAGGAAGGGTCAGCTTTTGAGAACTGGGATGGAAGCATCTGAATAATATATAGAGTAAATTAAATCACCCTATTCCCACACACACACACATCACTACTCCAATAGTATGAAAATTTGATTGCAAAATATGAAGGACAAAAGGAGAGTCTAAATCCAGATGGCTATATTATAATAGGAAGTTCCAACAAAAAAAAAAATCTTTCTAAACAGTATGATTATACAAAGTCAATATTAATAATCCAAGACAAAACTTACAAGCTTCACAATTTCCAGCAGGACGTCCTAATAAACCAGTAGATCCTAACATGAAGCTCCGATTATATTTTATCCAGAGAGCACAGCGGGGGGGATCTTCAAAATCAACGAGCAACAAAACAAAACTTGGAGCAAAATCAACGCAATCGGGAATCATCAAACAATAAGGCATAACAGAACAACGAACCTGGAGGACAAAATGCAGTGGTTCCACTTACATAAATCCTCTCCTGATATTGCCCAAACAAGACAAATAAAAACCATGGAGATTGTTCAGTTCCAAAAAAAAAAAAAAAAAAGCTATCGAGATTGAGATGCTGTCCACAGATTAACGTAAAAAGGCATGATGTCACTGTCAATGCTTGTGATGATCACGGAAATCATTAAATAGCAGAATTGCATTCTGTCTGGAAAGAAACTGATGTACAGAATTCACATTAAGTCGCCATAGATCATCCATAAATCAACAATCAGGCACATCTATTTCTTTCCTTTTCCTTTTATCCGCTATCCAATTTAAGATTCCTGATCATATCAATTCTCATTCAGGGAAGTGACCTTAAGCTGAAGATTTGAAATGGGAAGCACATTAACTGATTACTGAACCTCTTGAAAAAGGGTTTTTTTTTTGGGGGGGGGGGGGTACGCACGCCAATTTTGTGATATATCAAGTTTATGATAATTTATCATCAACGTCTTTAATTTGATAGGGCACAACATAAGTAAAAGATAAACCTACTGCTACCTCCGGTCTTAATTATAAGGTCTCGTTTGTAGTCTATAAACAAGACCTTATAAATAATATCGGAGGTAGTATATTTTAAGGACTGCTTGTAGTCACTTCTTAAAAAACAAAACAAGTTATTTTTATGCAGAAATAAATGGGTCTAAACTTCTGATGTGAACTTTTGGGCATAGGCTTAGAGAAGAAATCAACAAAGTAATAATAGAGAGATGCTGACACTTGCCTTGGCCATTGGCACCGCTGATATAACTGCGATAGACTTGAGTCATCTACATCCTCATTTCTTTTACAATCAAAACGCTTTTCTTTTGCTTATTCACAGATTCACGGCCCTTTAAATGTTGGTGTTAGAGCAAAACTACATTAAAGGCGCATATTAAAAAGTGTTCTAACCTCTCATTATTTTTCTTCCCTCCTTTTCAAAAGCATTTGATCTAATAAATTGAAGCTTGCGGTGCTAATATCCCTACCATCATCCATACAACAAAAAAACAAAAACAAAAGGAAGAATAAAAAGTAAGCATAACCCTCACAGTGAAGTGGCCATAATTGTTGCCTGATAGTAAAGCTGAAAAACTAACTCCTTGGCTTTCTTTATTACAAAATTTCTAAGCTTTCCCAAGAAAATTCATGCACATCAACTCTGATACAAGAAGATAACAGTCGGAGAATCTTCCAGCGATCAAGTATACTTGCTGGTTTAAGATTTTACAAAAAATGGCACCTATTAATCACCAGCCTAAGTCAAGATGAATGGTAGAAGCCCTGTTTGTTACCGGGGGGGGGGGGGGGGGAGTCCAAACTGTTATTGAGTTAAGCAGAGAAAATCACCAAACAGTTTGATACTCGTTTGAAATGACTTATAAGTAGCTTTTCAATCATAATTTACGAAATACAAGATGAATATGTAAGAAAAATTTTGTTCCGACTTACATGAAATATGTTAATAAGTATTTTCAATCGTGATTCCAAACAAGCTTTTGATCAATTTAGCATCCATTACAGTACCGGACAAAGGACTAAGCCTTAAACACCCCAGATTAAGGCATCAGAAATAATCAAATGAAACGTTATTTGGCATATTGGACTTAAGTTATTTAAGTCACAGGATTTTTTAAACTTAATTCTGACTTTCTTGTACCATCAAATGACAAAAAATTAGTAGAAAGAAAAACTTTACTGAAATAATTAATCTTTTCCGAGCTGTTATAAATTCACCATAGAGATGCATGTGTCAGGGTTCAGTTCTCGCTTCCCAGTCAAATATAACTTTCAGTTATAACATCAAAGACATCAAAGTCAGAACACAGTTATTGATCTGAATGGTATCAGACAACAGCATAAGATAAGCTCTAACTTTGTACAGAAGTTGCAAATCCTTTTGTATGCAACACAAGCAAAATGTTTACTGATAGAAGTCCCACTCATACAATCTGAGTCAAGTACACTGGCTTTCTAGTAGTAACAAATCTCTGAAGCCAACTCTCCAACAAGATGGAAGAGGCAAGTAAAATATGTAAGTAACAAGAAACATGAATTAAAAATATTCACCAGCTTTCCTTGTGTGGCTTTGAAGTAGAGATGAGTAATTGTCTATCTGGCAGCATACAAAAGATCACTGATCCATTCTTTTGCAGATTCCGGCAGCTAGCCAATTTAAAAACTTCTTGAAAATAATCTTTTTCAAGTCCAGTTCCAAAATTGAATAAAATCACCAGAAGCTATTTTGTTTTGATCTTATGTCTCTGAACCTTCTTGAACAGTAGGAAGGCTATCTTCTCGGATAAATGAAGGACTAAGGAACTTTGCAACAAAAGCCCACAATTTATACACATCCTCAAAATTAGTCAGAAATCCCAGAGAAGCTGTAACAACTTCAAGACGAACAAAGCCACCTTTTCCATCACGACAACCATTCTCCATTGGCCTACAAAGAGTTGTATCTTCAAGACTCAGAGGACCACGATGATGTCTTGAGTTATCAAGAATTCGTATGTGACTCAGGAAACCAATGCCCAGAGAGATTCCTTCTTTTTCAGCAAGCTTCTGAACAATCTCCGGATTGATTAGCCTCCCGTTTCTGTCCCTGACATTAAAAGCCACAGCTGCACCTCTTTCATATTTAATTTTTGGACCATAGATTTGGACAAGATTTGCTTTATCATCTAGGCCCGGCAACTTCAGTTGCAGCAAAGAGGTGACCAGCCAATTAATCAAAAATCGAAGTCTAAGTGTGGTTTTATTGAGACCAAGCATATTAATATGATCCAAGTGCCGGCATACTATATCTGGTTCCCTCCTGCCCCAATCTTGTACATCACCATATTCTCCATCACTTGTGTACTCTTCATCCTCTAAGCTAGTTGCACATATGTCCCCTGGTTCCAAGGCATGGCTAAGACACTCTTTACGATTATCCTCCATGCTAAACGAGACTCTTCTTCCCTTGTTATATGATTCATTCTCCTCCAAACCGAAAAATCTACCACCACCATATCGATTCCCTTCCCTTCTATCAAGCAATCTAAAATCACCTTCAGTTTCCCTTCTTATGGCACTCTCTTTAATCTCAGAGGATATTTCAGAGGTACAGCCATTTTCAAAGCTGTGATGCTGAGCAACAGAAGATGAATTATTAGTCCGTGATCCTTTTGAAGCAACAGCTGGTACGGATCCAATATTAGCTGCTTCACTAGTTCCTGGTTCTTCCTCAATCTCATTGACAAACAAATGATCAGACCCATTACCATTTCTTGAAAAGTCACTCGCTTCAGCAAAATGTTCCTCTTCAGGGACCTCTTTTACATGATCAAGTTCCTGTGACACTGACAGCACAGCAGCATCAAATGAAAGCACGTGGTGGTCATCATGAGGATCAAGATTTGCTGCTTTATCATCATACATGGGGCTCCCATATATTTTAGAAGTTGGCTTAGGAGAATGTCGCTTTTGATTCGTCTTTCCACTGAACCAAAAGGGCGGAAGAGGGGAAGCTATCTTCTGTTTATTCAGTTGACCTGTGTGGTCAGATCCCAATGGACTCTGTCCCAAATCAATCCAATAAGAGTTGTCCGATGACTCATCCTCACTGAAGACAGGGCTCTTCATCACCTCCCCAACTGAAATACTCTCAGTTTCTTCGAATATGGTGCTTGTTCCATCTCTTTCAGAGCTATCTTGATCCATTTCAGTCTCAAATACATCTCGGACCTGAGCAGATGTAAATGCACCAGAAAAGGCTGGCAACTGTGATCCTTGACGAGGTTCACCAGGCTTTTCACCCATCCCAGTGACTTCATCATCTTCAATCCCAGTCAATTTGTCCAAACCATCAACAGAGTCACTCAAATACAAAGGAAATTCAGGAGTGATCTTCACCATTCCAGACCCAGTGCTCCCTGACTGATTCTGAAGGTTTGCCATAACTGATTTCTTGATGAGAAGGCATCCAAATCCAGTGGGGTCATAACCAAATACCCTGTAAAAAGACGTGATTATAAAGTCTGGCCTGAATAGAGACAAGCCAAGCGAATCCATGTCCTTAGGACCCAATGACCCTGCATCAAGCAAGACGTGCCAGTTGTTTTGCTGCGCTAGTGCCATCCACTGGTAAGAATACTTGGCCCCAGTTACTCTAGACTGAACAGGGAACACAAAAAGACCGGTAGCAGCATCTTTCTTCCGCCTCTTCTTGTTTGAAATCTGTTTCCTCAAATCAGTGGAACAGAGTTTCAGGGTAGGCCATTTAAACCACGCACTGTGCACTTTTGCACCCTTCGCCCTGGCACATTGAGCCATCCAAGCCACAGACTGGCTCTCGTGGTCGAACATGGTCAGCAATTTTTTGTTTGTGTGGAAAGGGTATGACTCAGCCAGCAATCTAAATGCGGATCCTCTACTGACAGTAAAGACAAGACCGTACTCATTCTCAGGTATGTTCAAGTAATCCATGATTCGAGTCTTTATATCATGTTCCACGGTTCCCTTTTCAGCGCCACCATAAAGTGCATGGTTACTCAAATTTGCAGTTATCTCAGACAGACTAAATGTAGAGGACTCCCAATAGTGAATGGTCTGAACAAAAGAGAACAGTCCAAATCCACAATAATCAAGGCATACCTTTGGAGACAAATGCGAATATTCATCCGACCTCAACTGATCGATCTTCTCCGATGACTGGTATTTGGGATACATTGTAAGGAACTTGCTGAAAGCTTCTTGAAGAGTGGGAATTTCGTCCTCAGACTCAAATATGCGCTCAGCAGCAAGCGCAGTTGCTCGAAGAAATTCACGCTGAGCGTGAAGCCTGGCAAGTGACCGGGATCTCCCGAGGCTTTCGTCCATTTTGCCAGGCGAATCGGTTTCCATGTCTTGAGATTTGATGAGTGACCCATCTTCAGAAGCCTCTTCAAGAGCTTCCCTCAGCTTGTTCTCCTGTAATTTCCGAAGAATTGACCGGCTTCTTCTCATTTCAACTGTAGATTCATCCTTACGTCTGCTCTTTTTGTCCATGATCAGAGCAGCGCAGTGAGTAATGGGCTTCCATAGTGAAAGATGCATGATAGCCTCCTGTGTGGAAGTAGACCAGACAGTTCAAACAATACCAGCAAAAGGAGTTAGCCCATGCGAAACAAGTTTGGTTTCAGACCCTTGACTCCTGAAACAGAAAAAAGGGCAATATGGAAGCCGATCGTAAAGACTAGTGCTTTCGGTTTACGCAGAGATCAAACCCAAAAATCACAGATTTTAACCAATGCAAGACCTCTAACAAGAAATCTCGGCACTCTGACAGAGAAAACAAGCAATTTAGCACAACGTTTCACGCAAAAACTGACCAAAAGTTCTCCCGAACCCAGAATGGGTCTCAACACCCAATCCTCGAAACAGAAAGGAAAGCCAGGAAACACAAAGAAAGTCAAAGACTCGAGACCTAAAACTCAACCCAGATCCCGACCAGTCACAAATCAGCCCCCGGCCACCAGAAACCGGAAAGAAAAGAATCTGCGACAAGTGGGGTTTCACAGAGAATTATACGGAACTGACATAAACACATAACTTCGACGGGAACCAAACACCAGGAAGACTTCGGAGACCTATCCCCCCCTCTCCTCCCCCCTCTCTCTCTGATTCCTCTCTCCAGTGCGGCGGAGTTAAAGCAAAGCCCTTCCCAGTTCACATTCTATCAGATGCTCTTTCACCAGGACAGAAGTAAAACCAAAACACCGGTATTGATTTTTTTCACCAAACAACCAAAAAGTGAAAAAAAAAAAAAAACGAAAACCAAAGAAAAGCAAATGCGGGAGATTAATTAATCCCACGTACTGTATCTCTTTGACCAAGAACCGTGCCCCCGCAATCTTGTTTCGCTCCAAAATCAACTTTAACATACAGGAAGCACGGACATTGACTCTCACAAAATCCAAATTGTGATTATTTTTTTCGGTTATTAGGCCCGCACTTATTTCATTTAATTGAAATTAAAATTGTGGTTTCCTCGTCTGCGTTGAATGGGACCCACAAGAGCCTTTCCTCAGGCCTCAAGTCAAATAATCAGCTGCCTTGTAAAAGCTGTTTTCTGTCCAACTGGGCAATCCAGAGTTCGAAGTCCGATGCCCCAAGAAGCTCTAGATTTGTATTTCCAAAACCCTGATTAATTAACACTCGCCCCCAACGTAGTGGTTTGTTTTAATTATATTTTCATTATATTGTCATTATTATGGTACTTACTGCGTATCTTCTCTCCAATCAAGGAGGGGGGAAAGTCTCCTCAGTAAATTAGCATTTTTCTTTTTTTATTTATTAGTTTACTGCGACTTTATCCTCTTGGTCTTCCTTTTCCCAGTAGGATCGTTAAAAAAACAAAAGAAAATTATTTTCACAATCACTTTGTTTTATAAAATACAGTAAAAAGATTATAGTTTAAAATAAAACATTGATTAGATTGGTTTAGATTATAAATTCATAATCGCGCGATCATTCACCCACTAAAAATGAGGTCTTTTATTGACTACACCATTAATTTTAGGGCAAATTTCACTGTAGGACCGCACAAGACAATTAATCTCAAAGAGCCCCCAAAACTTTCTGAAATCTCACTGCAGGACCAAGAGGCCAATCTGATATTAATTCCACAAACGAAATGACGCCACTACCCTTAGCATCAGGTGAACCAGTCCACATGTGAACGGACTGATTCCACGTGTGAATATATGTATTTATTCTGCAAATTGGTTAGTTCCTCTTGCAAATGCGCTTTCCCGCACTTTTTCCCTCACGGACGCATACATCAGGGGAACCAGTCCACATGTGAACGGACTGATTCCACATGTGAATATATGTATTTATTCTGTAAATTGGCTAATTCCCCTTGCAAATGCGCTCTTCCGCACTTGTTCCTTCACTGACGCATGCATCAGGTGAACCAGTCCACATGTGAACGGACTGATTTCACGTGTGAATATATGTATTTCATCTGCAAATTGGCTAGTTCCCCTTGCAAATGCGTCTCCCACACTTGTTCCCTCACGAACGCATGCATCAGGTGAACCAGTCCACATGTGAACGGACTGATTCCACGTGTGAACATATGTATTTATTCTGCAAATTGGCTAGTTCTCATTGCAAATGCACTCTCCCGCACTTGCTCCCTCCTACTAGGGGCAGTGGCGTCATTTCATTTGTGGAATTAATATCAGATTGGCCCCTTGGTCCTGCAGTGAGATTTCAGAAAGTTTTAGGGGCTCTTTGAGATTAATTGTCTTCTGCGGTCCTACAGTGAAATTTTCCCTTAATTTTATCTGTTCTGTTTGATAGCACTTGGGAATTGCCTGTGGTATTTTGAGACTATTTTGTTTTGTGTATGGCAATGAGCAACGTCAAGTCAAAAGTTCCTTGTGTTACAATACAGAGCTTTTGAATTTCTTCATAAAACTGCATTGGTGTCCCAAAGGTTCTCGCTTTACTTTTTCCTCCAAAGATGTTGCTTTGAAGTTCAAATCTCCGAATTCAAACTGAAGGAAACCAATACTGTAATTCTATTTTTCTCCTGCAGTGTCAGATTTTGATTTTTGCTTGGAAACTAAAGTGAATGCCCTGTTTTTTTTTTTTTGACCGGGAAAGTGAATACCCTATTGATAGAAGTCACATTGCTTATAGTTTATAGATGGTGTGGCTTATGTAACATTATTTTTTATTGCTGATTTTTTTTTGCTGACAAAATATTGCATGAAAATATATATAATCCAAACCCAACTGTTGAATTATAAAAATTCGCAAAGTCGGTCCTTGTATTGAGGGTAACATGCTTGATTTTGTGCCCAAAAAAAAAACAAGAGAAAATGATAGTTTGCTTGAGGGTTTTGTTTGTTGTGCCAGCCCTTTTGTTTTTGGCCAGAGTTTGTCGTGCCAGCTTAATAATATTTATTTATCCCTTAAATGAGAAAAACGAGATTGCTGCGTGATTTAAATAACACGTTGACTGTTGAGGGAGGACTGGTCAACTCCTGCCACAGGATAAATCAAAGCCACAGATGCAAGAGATGCCTTCAAAGATCACCCCAAACATTATCTCTGCTTGGTTGACATTTCTAACATGATAACTCGCAATGCATCCATAAAACTTTATGAATATTTCTTTAATACTCACCCCCATCTTTATTCATAACCCGCTTTTTATTCATTTGCATAAATTAAAATTTTAATTAAAACGTTGTTCTTAGAGCTATATCGCTTTTTTTTTTTAAAAAAAAATGGTCCTAGTTGAGTAATGAAATAAATTTTAACCCAGTCTTATTCGTATGTGTGTTTTAATATTTATTTTCGATATAATTAGTTAATTACTTAACAATATCCATGCCAGCGGAATTAGTTGCTCTTAAATTTATGTATATATGATATAGAAGCTTTTAAAAATTGGCCTACAAGTAGCAGGAGGGAAAAAACATACAAAATGGAAGCATCTTGTGAGAAGCAATTTATTGAATATGAAAGCAAAAAACGAAAAGGATTAACGGTTTTATCAAATTCAGTGATATTAAAACTGCAAGTTAAATTGGTTAAATAGGTCAACTTGCTCCGAAGAGCGGATTAAACAGGGAGTCCTTTTTTTTTTTTTTAAACCAGCAACGGGGGTCTTATTCAATCCTCCTTGTTTAGTGGATTGACAGTTAAAACGTGACTCATTAACTGAACCTGCACCGTGAATAAAGTGGTATTAACTCATTTTTCCGAACAACTTAAATAAAACACTTAATTATTGATGTCAGAAAACAAACAAATGTCCCCGTCACTAATGTCTTGAGCTTCAACGATCTTTTAGTTTTGTCCCATAATAATGGTTTCACTATAAAAATCATGGATTTAAAAATCTTATTGATAGGCAATCTATAAATACTTTAGCAAGTGCTCTTTAAACTCTGAGACTGATGAGCTTTCAGAATCCAACTCATATAAACTTTTCTCTTATAAAAAGTTTAAATGTATTTAGTAAGGTCCATTAATGTTCATAGTTTGCTTCAAAAAGCCTTATAAATTGTAATACTGTGGGGATTAGTAATCGAGAAGGACACAGGAAATATTATTGGAAGTTAATCAGGACATCCATATTTAATTAGGTTAGGTGGTGCGGTTGATCCTTTCCCCACACACAAACTGCAATGCTAGCCAGTCTTTTACCATTTGCCTCCACAAAATAATATTTTAAATAACTGAATTACGTTTAATAAACTAACAATTAAAATTAGCTAAAAATAATAAATATGTTAAAAATATTATTTCATCTAAGTTTGTCCCTATTTACTAAGAAAGTAAATAAGAGAGACAATAAATGAAAAAAATAATAAAAAAGAATATATGATGATAATATTAATAAAAAAGAGAGAAAGTACTAAATGCAACCAATTAAAAGCAAAATAGGGAAAAAAAAAGTAATAAATACTTAAACAAACTAAAAAATAAAGCTTATATTTTAAACCAGACTTTTTTCCAAAAAATGAAGTTTATGTATAAAACTAGAGGAAATGGTTTAGAAAATGTCCATCTCAGAGTAAGGCTTTAGGCCCACACAGCTCGATAGATATGAGAGAAGAGGGCAAAAGATTTTAGAAAGAATTACAATGAAGTCTTAAATAAGAAAAATAATTGAAAAACAAATTTTAAAGATTGTCATTCTTCATTATAAGACTTGTTATTATAAACTGTTGAGGTTATTATTAAGACTTTTTGATAATTATTTCTCTGATGTGAGATTTCACAGTAGTTCTCTCAACATTTTACTCACCACTGTACAAGATCTAAATCAAAGGGGCAGGCTACTGCCTAGGGGAGACCCGAGAGGGGTGCTTACTGGAAATAAAAATCCCGATAGAATAAGATAAGAATGCCGAGGAAGAAAAGAATAGGATTAATGGAAAAGTTAGAAGCCTTTATCTGGTTTGTGGCGGTTTGTGGCTGCTTTTTGCGTCCATGGCAAAAAGCAAAGCCACTCATTGAACGAGCCTCTGTCTTCACTCCCTGCATAAAAAAGTAAAAACACGCTTATCTGTAAGAATGCAATGATTCCTCGAGAGGGCCGAACCCACTTTGAACAGCTCAGTATTAATGGCATCTCCCTCCATTATACCTTCTCCCACATCATTTCATCATGTGACTACAACGTTAACCTCCAAATTATGAGTTGCATGTAATAATACAATCATCGTCAAATATACTACTTATTTCATAGTATAAATTACATTTTGAAAAGAGTCTTATATTTAGAATCAGAAAAGTAACATTTATAATGTGCAATACTGTTTAGTTAATAACGGTTTGAACACGTGAGAGATACAACTGTAATTGAATCCATCCTCAGATCAACTCAACTTGCAAATATATCTCCAACAAATCAAAAAACTTGTACCATAGTTAGAACTTACTGGAACGTAAACATACCAAATACCAGTACCAATAGAATTTGCATGCACAAACAAAAGGAATCTAAATTAGGAACTGCCAAAGGCGGCAAAAGATACTGCTTTCGTAACTCCAAATCTAGGATTCCATTGTATGAATGGGCAGGCACAAAACCCTAGAAGCTAAGTGGCCAGGAAAAGAGAAAAAGCAGTTACGACATTACAGATTTTTTTCCCCGTCTGCTTTTAACTTTATTGACATCATTATTCGTTTTCCATGGAACAATTTGACTAATGGCGAAAGGGCGAGTAGGTGGACTGGTGTTTGTTCTTTTCCTTTGTCAAAAGCAGGCACACTGAAAATTCTAGTTTTCTCCCCGTATTCTCCACCCCTCTTCACCCATTCAAGTCCATCGTTTTATTATTTATACGCTGCAAATCAATTATACAATTTTTTTTCTCATAATTCTTCTGCCTATTTATTTTATCACGCTACGATTGAATTTCGCCAATTAGTTTAAGATGTATTGTGTCCTACAGATTACAAAATCTTGATTCAAATCAAGGACCCTTCATAATTAAAGTACCATATTTCCGTCCTTTGACTGTTTGCATTTTCAGCCAGCTCTCCCCCTTTGACTTTGCTAATTTATTTTTTCCACGACTCGTGCGTAGTTTTCATCTCCGAATAAGTCGATGATCTGTTGTTTCTATTATTAAAGATATGCATATAACCTGTCAACTTGATATGTAGTTTGTATTATGAAAACGAAACATAGTGTTTATAAGAGAATGCTTTAATATTTGATAAACAGTTGACCAGGGCAGCTTCAAACATCAGACATAAGCTCTGCTTTGTTTATTCGGTCACTGTCTTCTTCTTCTTTTTTTCACTTGATAAAAAACTACTTCGACATTCAAGTCTTTTAGCTCCACTCGTGACACTTCAAGGATCAAGAGTCTGTACTCTATACATGCCAGACTACTTCCCCATGTTTAATAATGAAAGAATATAACGAGGCATTTACGAGGAAAAGCAAGATAAAGCTTTTTATTTTGTACTATCTCTCATACTTAATATAAGAATTAAGTGACTAGTTTGAGTAAATTAAAAAAACTAATTAAGTTAATTAGTTATTTGTAATAAATAGATATTACTTTCATAAAATATCTTTACTAACCAAGTGCATTGGCTAGAACCATCATTATTACAAAGACTATCTTAAAAAAAAATATGAGAGACAAAATGAATTGGAGTTTTATATTTATAACTAAAATAGAAGTTAAATAAATTGTTATATTAAGGATATGAGATAGTATTATTTTATTTGTTGGGCTTGATATAAAAGTGGGGTTTTTTAATTATGTTTAGTGGAAATGGACAGCACGTGCAGAAGTTTGAAGACAATAATTGAAATCATATGGTATAGGCTCATCATCTCATGACCAGTCAACCAACATGAAGCGATAACAAAATTACCCTCCAGTCAAAACCACATCAAGGGGCACTGATCATCTTCACAACCGAACCACATGAAATGGAAAATCATTTGGAAGCAACCAAGGTAAAGGTGAAAGAGACTGAGAAAGAGCTTCTTACTTATTACCAGCAGTTGTTTAGTTGAAGGAGTTTTAACCGCTTCAGTCGGGATCTCGAGTTAGAGTTCGTATAAATTTGAAAAATACCTTCAAGATAGTTACTCTCAATTAAGCATAATGACATTTAAATATAACTCAGTTAGATAATCACGTTGAAAAATAAGAAGAAGAAAGAACTTGTTACTCTTTTTGGTGTGGAAGCATCAAGCATGTCAATGGCCAATAGGCACAACACACAACACGCCATCCGACAACACACAACCCCACTGGTGAAAGATGGAGAGAGGAATTAATAGAAAATGAATTTAGAAAAAGGGGTTCTGGAGATGTGTCCGAGACTTAAGAATGAAAAAGAAAATGACTTTGCTTCAATGGAGGATCCATCAATGGGGACCTCACCCACTCAAGGCAGGGCATCACTTATTGCATATTTGTGTTGTCCATGTTCGCACAAAAGCTATAATAATGCGCTTTAGACCACAATCTCAGCTTTCTCCAAAGGACCAACTTCATTTGACAATTCAAAATCATGAGATGAGGATGTTCTTTATCTCGTTATCATACCCCCCCTTTTCTTTCTCTCTTCCTTTTTTTTTTTTTTTCAAAATTATTCTGCTCGTTCGGCTTTTGCATGATGTTCAATGGTCTCAATAAAGTGAACCCTTCTGTTTCTCTACACCGATGAACTGTTCATTGTTGTTGGCGGTATTTTTTTTAATGAATAGACGGTTATTGTCAGCTAAGTGAAAAGAATTTTTCACATTATTGGAAACTATACTTTTACTGCACGAGACTATCAAAATTTGGTAAGACCAATTAGTTGGTAATTTGTTATTGATACTAGTAATTTTCATGTAGCTTGGAAACAAAGGGTGTCTAAAGGAAGAATTTTGAAAGCAATGGAATCCCAAGGTAGGTGAGGTGGGGGAACAGGTGCGTGTTGTCTTCGGTAGGTAGTGCTACTGCTTGTGGTCACTGCAAGTTAACATATGTGTCGATGGATCACTATACAGTTATTGGGCCTTTTCATATGGATTGTACCCAAATTCCCGGGGGATCCCGTTGGTTGTCTGTTCCAGTGACTGAAAAAGATATTGAATAGCTTCAAATAGGGCACCAACGGGGGTTGGTCCAAGTGGTAAGCGACTTGGTACCGCTTAAGTGAGGTCTCGAGTTCGAGCCTCAGCGTATGCAGAAATCCCCGTTGGGAGACCAGTGAACTGGGTGGGCAACAAAAAAAAAAAAGCTTCAAACAGGGCTAGGGCCAGGGCCAAGGCGGTTCATCGCCCATTTACACGCTGTCAACCATATTTTTTGTTTTTATGAAAAATACTTTCTTTTTTTTTTTTACGGTCGTGGTTGCCTTGAATCAAAGTCTTTCTAGATTTTTATTAAGGAACCAATTCTTAATATTATTGTCAATTTTGATCAAAATCCTTACCCTATGTTTGATACGAGGGAAATGGAGGAAAAGAAAGGGAGGAAAAATTTTCATAAGCTAGATGTAAAAAATTGAAAAAAGGAGGTTATAAATTTTTAATAAAGAAAAAAATGTAAAAACAAAGGAGTAAGAAAAATTAATTATAAGCTTTTAACCCTATTTCATCACTTTTTTAAATCTAGCTCATCAAAATTCTCTCTCTCCTCTCCTCCTTTTCATTTCTCTCATGCGAGACGGACTTTTAGAGATGATGTGTATCCAACGTAATAGTAATATATATTGATGCTACTATTAATAAGAAAATGATACTCCCTCCGTTCCTTATTATAAGAGACATTTGATGCTTATGGCATGTTCCTATATATAAGAGACACTTACAAGTTGTCTCTACTTTTTTGTGTTGATTTACTATTTTACCTATATTTATTGTCTCCAAATCACACTCTCTCTCCCTCCCACTTCTCTTTCTTTTAATAATTTAATTGTTCTCTCTCATGCTCTCTTTCCTTATTAATGAGGGTATTTTTGGAAAAAAATTATACTTTTTACACATTAATTGTTCTTAACTAATTTTAACTGTTTTTTTTATCAACGTACTTCGGTTATTTGTCTCTTATAATAAGGAACGGAGGGAGTATTTGATAAGAATAAAGACTTTAACAAAAGTTAATTACAATTTCAAGAACTATTTTTTTGATAAGATAATGCAAAATTAAATATACTTTGGTCATTCATATCAATTTCTTCTTTTCTCTGCAATACCAAAAAAATGGAAAGTAGAATAAAGAGGGGGAATGAATGGAGATGGATATCAAACAATTGTGCTTGGCATGCATAAGAGAGAAAATCATTTATTTTCTAAATAATATATGATATGATAAAAATTAAAAAAAAATTGAGACGAGTATAGTCAAAAGACTAAAATATCCTTAGTCTTTCGGGGGGAAAGTCTCAAACCTCTTTTTTTTTTTTGTTATCTGTCTCACACTAGGGTTAAATAGTTTCCACTAGAGCTGGGGGGACCCTCAGTATGAAAAAATATTGAGAGCCAACAGAAGGATTTAGATAGAGGGCATAGCAAAGTTGGAGTAGTTTAAGGGGTAATTTGGCTTTTGTCTTTGCATTCAAGATGATTAGTTACATTCCATCTCTTCATTAATCTATTCAAAGTGATTATATAGGAATGGCACCTTGCACCATTCTATCAACCAAACCTAGCTATGTGTGCCATTCTTGGCTATATTCTTCCCTCTCTCATACACCAATCGTAAGCATTGCTTGTTTGGATTTTTCAATTTGGCAGGCCCATCGTTTTGTGGCTTTTGGCATGCCTCCAACTGTGTTCTGTTTCACTTGTTTGGCTTTCGCGTCTTTCTTCAAGTCATCACTTGTCACAAAACGGGAAAAAAGGTACCTTGTAGATGCTTTAAAAAAAAAAAAAAAAAAAAGAAGCTACTAGACAGGAGCTTAAGGTTAATGAACAACTGAGAATCATCTTCCATTTTGTTCCTGATTCGTCTTCAACATATACATGGGGAGAGAAAGTTGAGCTAATCACAGAAAGATAACCCTTCTAATTCAACAAAAGAAATGGTACACTTCCATATCGACCAAGTTTGGCGATAAAACCACAAAAATGTGCCCCATTTCTTGGAAATTAAGTGCACTTAATTTCCAGTCCACAAAAGAGATGGTACACTTCCATATCGACCAAGTTTGGCGATAAAACCACAAAAATGTGCCCCATTTCTTGGAAATTAAGCGTACTTAATTTCCAAAATAACCCTAGTTTAGCGAACAAAGAAAAAGGGTCCCTCCAAATTCACGATCTTTGAACCCTGGGCCTAAGTCTTCTAGCAATACAGTCTTTCACTTCGGTAGAAGAAGCACTTGCGATCACTGAATCCAAGCAGGCAACCTTTCCATCCTGATCCTGCACATCAGAAAAAGGCAATGATCTCTTTGCTGAAACTTGTCCTCTATCATTTCCCGATTGATGTTTCACAGTATCCAAGCATTCACCCTTGTCATGCTGATCTTGCACATCAGAAAAAAGCAATGATCTCTTAGCAGAAACTTGACCTCCATCATCTTCAGATTGAGGTTTCAATGGGCCAACACAATTATTTTCATTGACCTCAAGAGACTCATTAGATAACCCTCCTACGTCTGAAACGGGTGGTGACTTCTCTGCTGAAACTGGGACGGAATCATCTGCATCTTTCTCCACATTTGCACCACCGCGACGGGTTTGAATGAGAAAGTGTGCAACTGATTTGTAGCCCAATGCCGATACCTTATATATGGAGAATGCAACAATTAAGGCAAAACTAGAACTGGACATAATAGATGAAACAAAGCTTGCATCCAGTCAGTACTTAGAGGGGTAACCTTCCTATAAAGATAGCCAGTGGGGGGCCATCCTTTGGCTTGACGGCATAAACTGCAGTTGCAAATTCCACGACAAACAGGACATATCCAACTTGGATTATGCAGGGCTTCAAGTACATGCTCCCCATACCTACAACAAAACTCATGGTGGATCGTAAATTGCTGGATCGATTATTTTAAATCAACATTAGTGGATGGCAATATGTATATTATCTCACTCAATATGGTTCTAATTATGTGCTGAATTTACATGCCCGAGAAATTGAATTGATTGGGTGGGTCAAATTAGTTATACACTTATGCTGACTGAAGAAAGATTTCAGAGTTCAAACAATAAATGGATAGCATCACCATTGACTGCAGGATGCGTGGCGAATAATGTATGAGAGAGAAAAGCTTGTTGAACGCATACCTCATGTACAAGCAATCTCCACAAAATTGCCCCTGGACCATGTTGCATTGGCTACACTGGGTACGATAGCCCAGGGTTTTTTGCCTGCAAAATAAAGTATTTACATCTAGTAACAAAGTTCAAAGAAAAAGTGTGAAATGAAAGGGAATTGAAACATCAATTAAACTAGAAGTTGCACAGCTAGCTGAAATCTCCTCTCCCAGCCTAAAAGGCCACATTTCGGGTCTTGGTTTTTCGAAGAACTTATTGTCGAATTGGCTGTCACGTTGGCCAGGACAAAGGTGGCAGGCCCATCAACCACTTGTCGGTGAAGTGGCGGGCAATCACGTATGGACTAAATCAAAACATTTTTTTGAAAAAAGAATTTAACAATCAGTAAACACAACATCAAGGCAGACGATTCAACTCAAGATAACATTATTAAAGATCCCACGGTAATCATTCCCTCCTCTTCCTCTGGTTAAAAAGCCTAGAGCTAACCTGCACTGATGGCAAGTTTTCCCGTTGATGGAATCATAAATTCGTTTCCCATCCTTCCCATACCCATCCACGAACAATGTCCAGGGCTTCTCCGTGTTACCGAGCAGCTTCTCGTGTTCTTCGGTGTAAATTTCTGGCTTTGAATCTGGATCTGTCACAAACTTTCCATTTTCCAGAGATTCATCATTCTTTGGGTGCACCTCTGAGTAACTCACTGGTATCACGTTCTGCAATCTAGAGACAATAAAAATCATAATGAGGAGGAGGAAATAAAGGGAAAAGGTGATGCTAATGTGTAAGAGAGAACGGCTACTAAATTTGATCATTAATCCGTATATTTTCAGGATAACACTGCATCAGCACAACCACAAACTACGCAGTTATGAAGATTTAGTGCATTTCGTCCAGCTGACTATCAAATGTGTTAGGGATGAAAGCAATATCAAACTTGAGGTGTTTGTTTGCCGATGTCCGATGGCAAGAAAGCAAGGTGAAGCCTGAATATCCACCCGGTTAAGCATCAATTTATTTTTTAATACTTTGTACAGACCGAAAAAATAAAAAATAAAAATCGCATTTCTATGACTCGCTTCCGCTAGCTGATTTCCTACAGAAATCATAAGCAGATTCAGGAGTAAAGTCAGAACAGTAAAACACAAGAGAGTCTTGATAGGATAACCTGGAAGAGCGGCGAAGAGGTCCGGATGGCTTCGGAGCAGATGCTCGCTGAGGGGATTTACAGTGCGACGGGTCTAATCGGGTGCGCCGTTGAGATGTCTGGGCCTTGAGCTTGAGGGAAAGATCTGCAATACCTAGCTTTTCCAATCTCTCTCGGTTTTCTCTGATTCTTTGCTCTCTGGACTGCTCGTATTGAGACATTTTTTGAGTCTCGATCGTTGGGGTTCGATCATTGCTGCCGAACTGGGGAGTATTGGGACTGGATTTCACTGAAGCGGCCATTTTTGCCCTTATTTCTGTTCCCCGATTTTGATTTTTAAATCTCAAACGGTCAAACTATATTTTGAATTTGGAATGACGTTGACGGCGAAGCGCGCCACTGCGCTACGTGGGTCGGCGTTTTCTCCGTGTGGGTCTGTCATCCGTGCGTGGGTAAAAAGGGAACTTTATACTTAAATATTTTTGGCTTTTGGCCATAATTCATTAATTAAATAGTCAAATCCATATTTGTCCTGCATTGATAGCACTACAAACACTGACATTTTGTTTTGCCAACTGTAAACACTGCACACATTGAATTCTTTAAAATATGGGATCAACTGTAAAATAAAAATAAAGTTCTGGAAAAATATTGGAATATATATAATTATATATTTATATATAAAGTTGACTCATTACGGGAGATGCACTGTGCCACTGTTGGTATTTTTCTTTATAAATTTTATAATTTATATGTTTTGTAATTTTTTACATCATTTTTTTAAACTTCAAAACAATATCATATTTATACTTGAATTGAGACGTAGAAAAGAAAAGGAAAAAAAAATTAAAGAGGCATTGTTAAGTATGAGTTTCTTCTTACAAATGAAACCATTTTCTTGGACTAGTTATTTTTAATTACTACCTCCAATCCTTAATATAATATCTCATTTAATTTTATTTTGATCCTAAATATAAGATCTCAATTCACTTTATTTCTCATATTTATTCTTTTTTTTAAAGATAGTCTTTTTAATAATAGTAATTCTAGCCAATGAACTTGATTAGTAAGGATATTTTAGAAAAGATAACACATATTTATAACAAACAACTAACTTAACTTATTTTTTTAATTTACTCAGATTAATCAACTGACTTTTATATTTAGGATCGGAGTTAGTATTTATTCTGACTTCATATATTTTGTTATAAAATATTATATTTTAAACACAAAAATAAAAGCTTACTTTCCCACTCTTTTGGGCGTCATGATGGATCCAGATTAGGCCAGAGAGCACTGATCTGCCCGTTTACCATGAAATTGGTCTTGACGCTGTTTAGTGAGTATGGGCTGGGCTTAATCAGAGGGCCCGTACAACTTCGAAAGATCATCTGGATGAATCTAATTCCTTCATTGATTTATGCCGATGCATGTTTTATGACATCGACCAAAAGGTCACATTTTCCTTTAGTTGAATATACTTCCGCCATTTTGACCAAATCCTCTTCCTTTGATCGTTGGATTCAGATGGATGATGACATCATTTATAGGATGAAACGAACACATGCAATATTTGTGGCCAATGGGAATCATCACACAACGCAAACTACGCATTATTCACCAAACAATACCTAAACTTGCGCAGTATATTCTTCCGCAGCGCCGCGTAGTTAAAATACGTCACTATCAATAAAGTTAAGGCTCTCTGTTTGACATTGAGGTGGAGATCGATGAGCTAGCTCATCAGCAAAAGCAAAATCCCCAAGACTCCAGCACGTTGAGGATTGAGAAATCTGGGCATATATGTTGATGACCTACCCCCTGAACACTTGTTATCAGATTGTCCACTTCTTTAAAATTGTTATAAAAAGGTCAAACCAATTGGAAATCAGTGTAAGCAATTAGCTCATTAATAAAGTTTTCTCTCGTGAAGAAAAAATAATCAATTAAAAAAAAACAGCAGGCTCCTCATACTATAAGTATCTCCATCGGTTTTGAGCTCTTGCATTGGTGCATTCGTGATCTTTTTAATTTAGGAGGAAGTTGCGGAGCACGAAGGGCATGGCCAGGATGACATTTTATTACAAGATTGTCGTGGTTCTAGTTCTAGTTGTGAATCTGAGCTATCGTGGAGACGCTGCCAAGAATGATAGTTTAGGAGCTTCTTTCATATTTGGGGACTCCCTGGTGGACGCTGGAAACAACAACTATCTGTCAACTCTGTCCAGGGCAAACATGACGCCCAATGGAATTGATTTTAAGGCCTCCGGAGGAAATCCCACCGGCCGCTTCACCAACGGACGAACCATTGCTGATATTGTTGGTAATTAATTTCTCTCTCTTATATATTACTTATCTAGCCATATATGTTTGTATTCTGCTGCTTTCTGAACTCTTCATTTGGTTTCTTTAACTTTCAGGAGAGAAACTGGGGCAATCAAATTATGCTGTGCCATTTTTGGCCCCAATGCAACTGGCAAAGCTATACTATCTGGAGTGAATTATGCTTCTGGAGGAGGAGGGATTCTGAATGCAACAGGAGGAATATTTGTGAGTACTTAAATGATATGGGCTCTTCAAGTCTAAAAGCAATACATAATGAATACTATTCCATGTCGTGTGGCTAAACGTAAACGTACTTTGATTTTCAGGTGAATAGATTGGGAATGGATATTCAGGTGGACTACTTTAACATCACGAGGAAAGAGATAGATAAATTGCTGGGAAAATCAAGGGCAAGAGATTTCATAATGAAGGAATCCATGTTCTCCATCACAGTTGGATCAAATGATTTTCTCAACAATTACCTTCTCCCATTCGTCTCCATTGGAGCAAGAATTAATGAGAGCCCAGATGCTTTCGTCGATGATATGATTAATCACTTCAGAGCTCAACTCACTGTATGCGCATATTAACTTAGACTCTGATCAAATTGCATCATACGCACACATGCATGTATATATATTAACCAAACCCGGTTAAATGTATAAATTTGACAGAGACTTTACAAGCTGGATGCTCGGAAATTTGTGGTGGCCAACGTTGGTCCGATTGGGTGCATACCTTACCAGAAGACCATAAATCGGCTGGGTGAAAATGAGTGTGTGGATTTGGCAGAAAAGCTTGCAGTTCAATACAATGCTCGATTAAAGGATTTGCTTGCCGAACTAAATGACAACCTCCCCGGAGCCACGTTTGTGCTTGCCAATGTGTACGATCTAGTGATGGAACTCATCCAGAATTATGAGAAATACGGTAAGAATGAAATCTCTCTTCTCGGATTTAGAAGTGAAAGGCCAAAATATAATGTAATGATGAATCAACAAGTTATATATGACGATGATGATGATGATAATGATGGCAGGATTTAGAACAGCGAGTGTAGCATGCTGTGGAAATGGAGGGCAGTACGCAGGGATAATTCCATGTGGGCCGACGTCAAGCTTGTGCACGGACAGGGACAAGCATGTGTTCTGGGATCCATACCATCCAAGTGAGGCTGCCAACTTGATCCTCGCCGGTCAGCTGGTCGACGGAGACACCAGATTCATTTCTCCCATGAATCTTCGCCAGCTTCGTGACCTTTAGTGTCATTGTTCCCCCAACGCCCATTCATTAATTTCCCCTTCATTTTTCTGTCATGCTTTTGTCTTTCTTGTTTCTCCAAGCATATATGTCCTGCCGTTTTACAATTTTGTCTTCTTTTATTATTGCATGCAATCATTTCCCTAGCTAGTACTATTTAAATCAAGCAATGGACCTGTTGTGGATTGAAATTAATGTACAAGTTGATATCTCACTACAAGTCTGTGAGATAATATTATCTAATACAGTGGGGATGTAACAATATTTATCCTTTATGTCATTCTGTCTTTCATAAAAAAGTACGTGAAACCAAAGTTTTATCTCAACTGGAAATATATAATTTAATTTTCAAAAATATTTGCTTTGAAACCTGAACTCAACTATATAAGCAACTTATTTTGTTGACCTAATTTTTTTTAAAAAGAAAAATTAGTTCAACCCAAACTGGTCTAATTTGACCAGAGTTATCTGCCTTTGAAGCCAAGGATGAAGAAGGTTACGTTACGCAGTGCACATGTAGAGGGGGTGTTTAGTTCAACGACCAGGTTTGATCTTTTAAAGCTCGCAATCAAATCATCAACGTACAATATCCTCTCCTTGCAACTTGACCTGCGCTCTGCAGTGATCCAATAATTAGTTGCTAGTACTTGAACAGCGACCTTGTGATTTTCAAACCCCAGTCTCTTGGACAGCGCTTATCTTGCACTCTCCACCTAAATTATCAATATATACCGGCTTTCATGCGCAGCATAAATTTTTTCTGGTATCGTGTACGCTTGCAAACACTAATTTTTAATATAACTTGATTCATTTAGATATATTAACAATTAAATAAACCATTTAATACGAACAAATTCAATATAACCCCTTCAAAACACTCTAGTAATAAGATTGTATATTTTGTTTATGAGTTACATAAGTTTGTTTGATAAAATGATAAATAAAATGGATCAAGACACACTTAGGACAAAAAAAAACCTCTTATTTCACCAAAAAAAAAAACCTCTTAATTAGTTCCTTCAAATAAACAAAATTATTACGATATTGAGGTGGTTCGAGGCATAGGTTAATTTATACGTATTTATATATACAGTAACATTATTTATAAATTATGAATAGCGTGTCTTATTTTACATATAGGATGTGTTTAGTTCTGAAAGAATAGAATAAGGAGAATTTTATTGGAAAAAGGTTTTACTGTTTCCCTCGTTTGCATTGATTAGATGGAGGGGATGAATAAATTTTAATGGATCTTTGACCCAAAAAAAAAAGAGAAAAAGAATTTTAATGGCTCTGTAATTTAAAAAGAGATAAAAGTTAGTACTACCTCTTATCTTAATTATAAGAGCTAGTTGACTAATTTGAAAGATTAAAAAAATGAGTTAAGTTAGTTATTTGTAATAAATATGTGTTATTTTTCGTAAAATATCCTTGCTAATTAAGTGTGTTGACTAGAATTATCATTGTTAGAAGGACTATCTTGAAAAAAAATATAAAATATGAAACAAAATGAATTGGGGTTTTACATTTAGGACCAAAATAAAAATCAAATAAAATTTTATATTAAGGACCGATATAGTAATAATAAGTTGACTACTACACTCCTTTTAAATTTAAACAATTTTTTAATTTTCTTACAAGTTACTACTAATTGTCAAATCTTTTCCCTGAAATGTCAAAAATATTGCACATTATTTATTATAAACGTTTTTATTAATCTATTTTTCAAGGAAAAGTTACTTGTTCGATTTTACATTTCTAAAGGATAACTCATGTTAGAGCTCAAGAAAAAAGCACAAACATAAACCAGAGAAAGGCGCGACCGTACCAGTGGTATTCTCTTGAAAACCATAAAATTAATTTAGTCCAATAAAAATTTATCCACGACCCTTTCTCTAAAAATTCCGGGCAGGGTGATCTGACGCTCTATTATTATCGATGAACATAAACAATAATTAGCAATTAGTATCTGATGCACCCTGGCGATTACAGTTTCATAAAGGAGGCTCGCGGGTGTTTTGCCTTCAAGGCCGGAATCCTTCTCTCTAGGGTTTAAAGCGGGGTTTTCTTCGTTTCGATTTCAAATCTTAAAGAAGGACCTTCGGCTAACCAGATACGACCCCTTCTGAAAGCAGATAACATAATGTCATTTTCTCTTTTCTCGACGCCACAGCAACAACCGCTGTTTCAGCCCCCGCAGCAGCAACAGCAGAGTAGTTTGTTCCATCCACAGCAGCCGCAGCAGCAACCGCAATTGCAGCTCCAACAGCAGCCGCAGCCGCAACAACAGCAGCAGCAACTGTTCTCTTCACTGCCGATAAAACTCCTGCTAATTATAGTACCAAGTGGGCAGATCTTCATCCTGATTCTCAGAAGGTTCTGCTTCAGATCGAGTACGTTAACAATTGTTTGGTTTCTCAAAAGTTTAAGCTCCCGCTAAAATGTGAAGGAAGAAAACAAGTTGTGGTTTTCTCAATTGTCATATTTGCTTTAGTTCTGAAGGAATTTGATGCCTGCTTAGATCAAGTTTAGTTATATCCGCAGCACGCATCCGCAGAAGTGTGAAATTTATCCAAGGATCTCGGTGCTGAAACATTAGCAATTCTAACATCATCTGCTTTACTGCGCTATTGTATTTTAATCTTATAGCTGCTCACGAGTTGCCTCTGAAGGAAATATGTAATCTTCGGTGTTAATGATATATTAAGCATGGATTTTATAAAAATCCACAGAAATTCAGCCCTTTTTCTTTTTTTCTTTTTTACGTAAAAATGTTAAATTCGTTAGCATGCAGTTTTGCTTAGTTGTCCATTTGTTACGCAGGGAGCGGATATTGGAGTATAGGGATGAGAGCCAGAGACTGGATCAGTGTGGTCGTCTCTATGATTCTTCAATTTCAAACGAAGGGTTTGAGCTTGATGCGAGCCACATCGTTCAGGTACTCGTTTATCTTTCGTGCTCCGTTTTACATCGTTTTTGCCTCGCCATGGTCTTTTGTGCTTCAAATAAATGATTTTTTTTTTTTTTTTTTTTCACTCCAAAAACTGGAAAAAGTAGTTGCTAAGTTAATT
>NW_021634074.1:0-78702 GCF_004799145.2 Neltuma alba | reverse complement strand
TTCATTAACTGAACCAGATGCTTAACAGCTCCAGCTTGAACAATACGAGCTTTATTCTCATGACATATTGATAGGTTAAAATAAAGCAGTAGCAGCAGCATTTTCTCTTTCCTCTAAGAGTCCCCGAGCCAAGGAGATCAACCAAAGCTTTGACTGCTCCAGACTGGCCAATTGTTGCCTTATAATGTTCTATTACAGAAAGGCTAAACAGAGCTGCTGCAGAATTCTCCTTGGCCCCATCATTTCCTGTTTTCAGAACATGGATAAGTGGTTCAATCGCTCCAGCTTCCACAATCAAGGCCTTGTTATCTTCACTAATGGACAAATTCAGCAAAGCTGTCACAGCATGCTCTTGTGTTATCTTCACTTCTGAATACAGTAGTGAAAGTAAAGGCGTGATAGCCCCACACTTCCCTATCATGATTCGGTTTTCCACATTGTGCTTTGAAAGCAGCCTCAATTCTTCTGCAGCTTTAGTTTGCACTTCATTGGATTGACTGTGAAGATCTTCAATCAATTTATTGATATAAGATGTAGTTGTCGACTCATCATATCCTGAACTGCAAACAGGAAGAGAGTGCACTTTTGACTGGCCGTTGTTATTATTTCTATCTCTCTGTTTCTCCTAATTTTGATCTTGGGCCTTGAAATTGCTTTCCTGATAACCAAGGAGAAGACCCTAATTCATCATTTGCAGAATCAGCAGGTCCCTTGGTGATTTCTCCCGACAGCTCCTTTACATTTTGTTGCTTGTTAAATATCTCTGATGCCTCTTTTGAAACAGGATGTGCACAGTCAGTACTAGAAATAGAGCTTGACAATGATTCACTTCTACTATAAACATAGGAAGGAGCAGGAGATTGTTGTTCCAATTTTTCCATTTCTATGCTCTGGCATCCATTGGATTCTCCACTTAATCTGGAAGAGGTATCACCTTTTTGCTTCTCAAGTGCATTTCCAGTTTGGAGCAATGATCTCGACGTGGAATTGCTACTATGTACAGACCCAAAACTGCATGAACGAGCTAAATCTTGGGGCAGTAGATGATCTAAGGGGGTTTTCAAATTATTGGACTCAGAGTTACTGGGAAGTTTGACATTATTTTCCTCACACCAATTTGCTACCATAGCCTTGACAGTATAATTAGAAATGAGATTTGTATGAGCAAGTCTCTGATGAGTCTTGGGACAAATAGTCAACCCGTTATCAAGCCATTTTTGGATGGACATCCTATCATATGTCTGACCTGAAGCCACAATAACAGGATCCACCATGAGTTCCAATGATAAAGGACAGATAAAGTACGAAGGAATTGAGATGCCACTTTTGACTTCAGGGCGCTCAAATTTAATCACATAATCACGTAAACTGCAGACAAGACCCACAATTGTATTAATTTCATCTAATTCTGCTTTCATTTTCTTGACTTCAGTACTCAATCTTTCCTTTTCCACAGCAATACTTTCTTTCATGAGTTCCAGGTTTGCCATCAAGCCAAGTAACTCAATGATATTCTTTAAATTTTCATTGTGAGGTTCAATATTTTCTCTTTGATTCGTCAATGCCTCTTCTATATAGCCTGTGGCTGGTTCCTTCTTCAAACACTTAAGTTCCTGCAAATAGTTCTGAAAAGATTGCAAGCAATCAGTCTCATGCTCGTATTAATCAACTAGCCACTGATATAAATGGAGATAGCTTTTGTTGTCAGATGCAGGGTTTTGTTTTTCTTTTGGCATTTTAATATTTCAGTTTGGGGAAGAGTGGTGTAGCAGAGAAGAGTAATAAGCAGGAGGAGGAAGAAAGTCAACAGAGACCATCTTACGCCACAGATAATAGAGGTCAGCTTCAACTATTGACATACCTCAAGACTAGCCAAAACTGAAGTAGGTGGAGGCGACTGTAGGGATCTATATATCAAGTGACAAATTTCAACTGACGATATCTGTATTTTCATCAACAATGACCCACTTCGCAGGACCTGAAAACAACCATCCAATCAAATAAACGAATGGTAACTTTCAACCACGCCTGTATACAAGAGGAGGGATGGAGTGTGATGGAGCGTTGGCAGTTCATAGTTTGTTTCAAATCTCAAATGCCAACTAAGAGGCTTAAAATCTTAAACAACCTGGTATATTAAAAAAGGTACTTACACTTAGAATCTTGCTTCTCTTTGGGCTCCAATTTTCCAAGAACTCTCGAGCTTCATTAACTGTCACATCCAATTCTTCACACTCTTTACATAAATTTTCATCGAAGTAAGTTTTGCAATCTATAACATCATCAAGCACTGGTTTCATACGCTTTAGCACACCAATCATATGATTATAGTTCTTCTGAAATGGCATGGGTTTGATTGTTTGGCAAGAAACCAGATGAATGAATCGAGAAATGCTGTTGACAAGACATTTTACCGAAGTTGTATCTGTTTGACCTGATTTGGTAAAATATGTAACTGATTAATATCACAAGGTATAAAGAATTCGAAGCAAGCATTTCTGTGATGTGATGCGGAATGAAGCAGATGCAAAGGTACTCCCTTATTTATTCCTACATTCAATTTAGCATGGAGGAGTAAGAAAGATTCCATGATAGAGAAATGCTCTAACTTCTATACCACGCTTGCTCTCCATGCAGAAACGTATCCTGTCTATAAGCACTTTCCAATTTTGAACTAAAGAAGATAAGTGGGAAAAATATGAAGGAAATGGACACAAATGGGAAAAAACCAGAAAGGAAGAAGAAAGTAAAAGCTCAAGGCAGATGGCATTAACTTAGGCAAAACGGGTTTAGCATAGATTTACAGATATATGGTGAAGATCACTGAAAGGGGTCAAATACATTAACTGACACAAGCCTACCCTATGAAAATGATGCATGCGTGCCAGTCCTTTGAAGGAGACAGAACGTCTGGTTTGCGGGTTTTGGCATAAAAATTCGGGACAGGCACCAGTGAATACTCAAAGGAACCCAATTGAACTATCTAGCTCAGACACACTTTCTCCAGGAACCACATTTAATAAAATTACGCCAATTTAAACTTTCTTCTCGACTTTTCCCAGGTTCTTTGAGCAAATACAGAGATAGTACTTCCATTTATTTATTTATTTCTAACCGTAAACGAAATCCAATAAAATCAATTATGAAGAGCTTAACAATACCACAACAAAAATTACCCACTTGTAAGGGAAATTTCTTCAAACATTTCCAAGTTTATCACACATTCATTGATCCACACAAACCCCAGAAACCTCGCAAAGTTCAGATTTCTTTTCATGATATATACACGACACTTAATTGGTTTCCAATAAATCAAAAACTTGAACGGAGCACCCGACAAAGCCCCTTAGAGACAAGAAAACACATTTTGTAAGAGAAGGTGAAAAAAACCAAAAGGTTAGAATGGCAACGTACCTGCAGCAATATGCATGGTTCTTAAACTCGAACGCGACAGTTAAACAGATCTCGCTCGACTTCAGACCATGGGTAATGAAAGTCTTCGACAGATTTAAGAATTTAATCGACACTGAAGCCCTTGCCTGTATTCCGAAGAAGTAGCCTGCAAAGCGTGAAGGAAGGGGAGGGGTCCAAGACAACTAGATGAAATTTTTTAAGAAATTCTAAGATATAGAGAACGGGAAAAAGTGGTGGGACCTAAATCTTATATGGTCGGAGATTTGTTGGGGCTTCGTGGCAAAATTTAATTAAGAACATAATGAGAAGCTCTGTGAATGAGTGAGTAGATAAGAAAAAGATGTATTTGGATTACATTACAGCAAAATACAACCCAAGATCCAGACCTTCACTAGATGAAGAGGGAGCGATGTGAAAGAGATGATACGAATAAACCCAAAAAGGCTTTTCCTGCGGGCAAAGAAAACAAAAAAAAATCCCCAATGCAATACCTTTTTCCCTTAAACATGCGATATAGAAAGAAAAGAAAAAGAAAAAGGAAAAAAGGAAGACAAGAATGGTGGGTTGTTGTCGTTTTCAGTTGAGATATCTAATTTTGGACATTGAAAACCTTGTATTGTTATTTTATTTTGGGACTTGAGTGGCCAGAATGTTACTAGAATCCTAGTAATATTGGATTTGCATGCGGATGAATGGTCAGCTTCAAACACACAGAGTCAAAGACCAGAATGAAAGATCGTAATCTAAAGTTTAATTTAGAAGGAAGATATATAATAAATATACAATGGAGAGAGTGTGAGTGGAAATTGAAAATTCTTTTCGGCCGTATGAGGCTGAGGCAATTGCAAATCTCAACTACTTCTCTTGTACTGAGATCCGCTTCGCTTCCTTCCTCAAATTGGGTCCTCCATTCTTAAAGCGTTGTACAGTATACATTTCTCTTACATTCTCTTACCCAGCCAATCCTATTCTTATTTTATTGAAAATAGCAAATAAAAACTTTTAATATATGAAATTACCCTTCAATTTAAAAAATAACAAACAAGGATATGATCTTATATTACAAATATGAAATCTTAGTGAAATGTCTGAAATTACAACTCAGGTGTGCCAAATGACAAGTTGACTATAAGAAATGACAAGTTCACTTAACGGATGAGTAGATTAAATCACAATTTGGCTTAGAGACATTTCAGATATTTCATAAGGTTTCATATTTGCAATTGAGACTAGGTTTTTATTTGCTATTTTTCAAATTGAGGGTCCCACATCGAATTTCACATATGAGGGGTTTTTTCATCTTTTTATTATTTTTCTATTTCATTTTATATTTTCATATAATATATTATTATTTATTTAATCCTATATTCTTATTCTTATCTTCTTTTTTTTTTCTATTTTGCTTTTTATTCTACCTATTCATTTAATACCTAATCCGCATTTTTATCTCTCTCCTGCGTGTATATACTACCTCCGGTCCTTAATATAAATGCTATTTGAATTTTATTTTGATCCTAAATATAAGATCTCAATCCATTTTGTCTCTCATATTTATAACTTTTTTTTTCAAAGTAACGTTTCTAACAATGATAGTTCTAACCAATATACTTAATAGAAATGATATGTTAGGAAAGACACACATATTTAAGACAAATAACTAACTCAACTTATTTTCTTAATCTCCTTAAATTAGTCAACTGGTTCTTATAATTAGAACTGGAGGTAGTATATACATACACTCTTTACTATTTTGTACACAGCCAAAGAAGCTTTTTATTTTTTTTTTCCTTTTTTTTTTGTGGGGTTTCATTCCTCAATAGTGAGTTAGTTAAAAGTGGTCAGCTTGTTTTTTTGGGATGTTGTTTTTGAGAAACTTTTTACAAGCATTATAGTTTAACACAAAGTCAGGCCACTTAAATTTATATATCTGCTGTATTTTTCCCAATCAAGTCATAAGATGGATTTATTTATCAAGCCTTATAGTCACCCCCCTCCCCCAAAAAAGTGAATATCTTATTTTCCTTCATTAACTGTGTTGTTTTTTTTTTTTTTGGGGAGACTCTTCGTCTAAATGATTTAAATTAATTTATGTTTACGAGATTAGTTAGATAGCAGAATTAGCAATTAGCATCTCTCGGGCTTTGAAATCTGCCACCATTTGCACTTGCAAAGTTAACTGAAAGTCGATTATTAATAATAATGCTTTTCAGCAGATTCAGGTTTTTTTTTTAAACCTATCATTCACTATTTTACTGAGTTATTCAGGTAAGAAAAATATTTTTGGTGCGAGTACTTAATATTTGGATTATCTTTTGTGCTTTTGATTTTACCGAATTAGATTCAGATTAGCTGAGATCATAAAATTATAAAATATTTCCTGGAGAGACCTGAGGCCACAATGCACGAAGGACACTGTTTTTGGTGTTAACTACCTAATCCAAACCAAGACGTCAATAATAATTAGGAATCTATTTTGTTTTCGTTGGCGTTAGGCCAACAAATAATCTAAATATTTGGCTTTATATACTTTATGACGTTGGATAATTCCCCCCACATCACCCACTCTTAGCCTTAACGCACTTTTAATTAAATGCCAAATATTAATCCCAAATCCATTCCTAAGTCACAAACATGGGATTCAAATTTTAATCACTCAATTTTGGTTAAAAAAAATCACTCAATGAAATTTTTTACCACTTATGCAAATCCGAGTAAGAATATGAAACTAAAAATAGTACCTTCAGTTTTAATTATAAGATCTCGTTTATTATTTATAAATAGAATGTTATAATTAACACCCGGAGGTATTATAATCAAAATACTGGGAATGAGAGAAGAGCGGATAGATAAGCCAAATTGGCTTGTGTGATGGGGATGCCACGTGACCCGTTTCAAATCGGAGTCAAAACAAAACAATCGAATTCCAAACATTTTGTTTGCGCATAAAAAAAATTTCCATCTATTTATGACACCCCATGATTTGTTGGCCTCATCTGGGGGTAGGTTGGTCCTCAAATTAGCTCCCTCCATAAATGATTAAATTCCTCAATCCAGACATTTTCTTACATTGCGAATAAGGAATACCGCAAAGAAATTGATCGGATAAAATGGAATTCATGCATAATTGCATTAAAAATATATTATATTTTTTTTGAAAAAGTTATATGTTGTGTTAATACATATCTTGGGATTATTGTGTGTAAAATAACATTATGAGAAATCCAAGATATAGATACGATGAGAAAAGTGATAGAAATTACAGATATTATTGGAATATACTATGAGATACTCCTCCGGTCGGACCTAATTAGAAGGTTGATCTTGATCTTAGATATAAGACTTATTTTTCGTATTTACCAATTTTTTTTCTAAATTATCACTGCCACAATAATACTTATTAACAATAATATACCTATATATTTTATAAAGTGAGTGAGTATTTATTACTTATTCATTCCACACATACATCAATTTTACCATTTTATATTTTTAATAAAGTAATTTAAAACATTTTTTGAAATGTTAGTTTTTTAAGAAGTTTAAACTAAGACTTTTGAGAAACATATGTCATATTTATGATTATTATCTAATTTAACTAATTTTTTAATTTAATCAAATAGTTAAACATGTCTTATATTAAGAACCGGATGAGTATTATATACAAAATTGCCTTCCGCATTCGAAGTTTCGAACTGTAACCCAATCGTAACATATTGCATTATTATTTTTCTAAATTGAGTCCACGATTTCAAAAAACCAAAAAAAGGGTATCAATACAGAATAAATTCAAATCGGTAGTGTCACAGTAAGGGTGTGTTTGGTATGAGGGATTTGGAAGGGAGGGGAGGGGAGGGGAGGGATTTTAATCATTTTCTCTTATTTGGCAACACACAAATTTTAGGAGGGGAGGGAAAATTTTTTAAAAATTTCCCCTCCCCTCCCCTCCTCAACCTCCCCTCCAAAATTGGGAGGATTTGGAGGGAAAATGCAAAAATTTTGTCATATTATGACCATTATGCTCATATTTTATCAGTTGTGACCATTATGTTTATATTTTGTCATGTGTGACATTATGCCACGCCTTTAAATAAAATAAGAGCAAAAATTGTCCATTTTAAAATATTTTTCCCTCCCTCCCCTCTTTTTTTATAAATCCAAACAAGGTGATATTAAATCCTTCCACTCCCCTCCCCTCCCCTTCCCTCCATTAAAAATCCCTCCCCTCCCCTTCCTCTCATTGAGCCAAACATACCTAAAAGTTTTTGTTGGTAGAGTGGAATGGACATCATTAAAATCATTGAGTTTGGTATGAGCAATGTGGTTGGATATTGATAAAGCAGCACTAAAAGTCATACCCTTTAGTTGTAAAGGTCTTCGTCAACACTTCCAAAAAATCAACTCATTTTTTATGTAACATTTGATGAGGTCAGTATGTGAACTTCGCTCTTTTTTTAAAAAAAAAAAAATTTTCTTTCTATCTTTGTATATATATGGTCAGTAATCAGTAACGTAGTATTAGATCTTCATGTTGCCAGATTAACAACAAAATTTCAGCTCTCAGAATTCAAAAGTTTAAAAGAAACAGGGTCCTTTTTGCCTGATATATTGGTTCTGGTGGGTTAGGTATGCTTTTACAATCTAATACATAAATTTCAACTGATTCTGAACATTTCTCATTTACATGTGCTTTTACTTCGATAACTTGAGAGGCCCCATGCTAACCCACTTCATTAATTATGTCTCTTTGATTTTTCTTCGTGCCTTTTGAGTAAGCAAGATAAAATTAAAAAAAAAATCAAGCAGGGAATCTTATAATGAAATACATATAAAATTAGGTTCATCACTTCTCCAAAGGCTTGCTATAATAAAAAGAGTAATTAGCAACGGGATCAAAATGGAAGAGACTATTTGAGCAAGATATTAAGCTTGCATCTATGAATGAGAAGAATATCTTATATAAGAAAACAGATCTGAACAAGGATTCATTGTTTTTTAACAAATCTAGTGTAATTATTTTATACTCCCTCAGTTCCTTATTATAAGAGACAAACAACCGAATTACGTTGATCAAATAAACAGTTAAAATTAGTTAAGAACAATCAATGTGTAAAAAGTATAATTTTTTTTTTTCAAAAATACCCTCATTAATAAGGAGAGAGAACATGAAAGAGAACAATGGTAAGTTATTAAAAGAAAGAGAAGTGGGAAGGAGAGAGAGTGTGAGTTGGAGACAATAAATATAGATAAAATAGGAAATCAACACAAAAAAGTAGAGACAACTTTTAAGTGTCTCTTATATATAGGAACATGCCATAAGCATCAAATGTCTCTTATAATAAGGAACGGAGGGAGTATTAGTTATGTAGGCTTTCTCCCCATTTAGAGTAATATTTTATATAAAACATTATTAGAAAAAGGAAAAAATTACAGACCCCAGAAAATCCATTTCATATATTGCTTCTAATGCACTGATTAATGATTATTTATTTAGCAAAAGATTAGCCTTCCAAGTCAAGGCATCTTCCACTCCTCCTTCTGTAAGTACTGCCCCTGCCCTCATCTATTTATGAAGCAATCACTAACATCATGCTTTGTGGTTAAAATAATGAAGTAAATAATCTCTTCTTTGCCACAGAATTACACTGATAATGCGAGTTAAAATTAAAAAGATAATTAAAAAATGAATCTAATGCCGGACGTGTATATATGAGTACCTGATGATCCTTTGAAACTCAAATAAAATTATACGGGTTATTTCATTAATAATATTTTATATAATTACAAGACAAACAGTAGATAGCATTATTAGTAGTCTATTCAATAAAAGTTGATGGCGAAAAGGTAGAAACCGAGCATATGGCTTGCTTGTACCCAAAAGCAAACAGTGAAACTAACAAATGCAATCCAATCCACTGCCTTGTGACACGTTTATCTTTTGGGTAACCTTTGCACTAAAGTAAGGATGCTGTAACGTAGACCTAACCTTTATATATGTTATCTGATTGGGTCAAACTAATTAATTGTGTTAACCAAAGCTAAGTGAGATCTACGGACCTGATTCTGTATAATGTCATGATAAAATTTTAATTAGTTAAGCTGTTTGCCGTGTACGTCATGGCTTATCGATTTGATGAGGGATTTGGGCTTACCCATGTGAGGCTAAAAAGCCAAAAAGCAGAGGCTACCAAGAAAGCTCACGCCAAAGTCACTGTATCAGAACAGAAAGGGGCTCTCACAGGCTTATGGAAGAAATAAGAATATGAATGAACATGACCCCTCAGCTTTCCAAATGGGGTCCTCGCTCACATCACAAGATGACTGATCTCAATGTTTTTGTCCCAGGCAAGCAGAATCGAGCACGTGCTGTGGGTTTCCCAAGAAAGAAAAGAACGGTGCATATTAATTTGGTGTTCCAAATGTGGGCAGCAATAGCAGATTAGTATTAATTGCATGATAAGTTGAGTATTAATCACTAGCTTTTAGAAGTATTAATCAAGTTTTGGAAGCCGGACTGCTCACTAATTTAGAGAAATACCACTAATCACATTAACAGAAGGGCAATTAGCTGTCGCCGAAACTCAGGATTGAAACGTTTGCGAGTGATTTCGTTATTGAGCGTCTTGGGTTTTCCGACCATTTCATGGCCCCAACATGCTAAATTACGAATCAATTGGTAAGGAATGGAGAACTACGTCTGGACAATGCCTTTCACTAATTCACTGTGTAAATTTCTCTCCTGAAGGGAAGGAAATTTTTTTTTTGCGCACATACCCAGTGACCGCCACCAGAAGTATTAAATTCAGCGCCCCCTCCCAAAAACACACAAGAAGAGGGGAAAATACGGAAACTGGATCTTGATTCTCGACCAGGAGCCTCGTTTGACAAAATGGACCAGCAGGTTCCCTTGATGCAACAGCTTTCCCCAGAAGACATGCAAAGCCTACTCAAATGGCGCAAGTGAAATAAAGGGCATAATAAATAACATTTTAGCCCATAATTTTGAATTAATTATAAAATTGAGACGTAGATGTTAAAACGCAACAAATTTGGGAAGAAGACGTGCTGAGCACAGTCAGATGGCGCAAATGAAATAAAGGAAAGGTAAATGCAGATTAGGCTCACATGAAGTATAATCCAATTTAAAACTAATGCATAAACATTAAAACGTAACAAACACCATCATAAATTTCTAAAATGTAACAAACATCCCCATAAAAAGTGTTCAAGGGGTGTTGTGTGCTCTTATAAAGCTCGTGTGAGATTTTGCTGCGTTTTTAAAATTCACAGTGCATAAGAGTGAAGAGTGAATTGTACCTTCCCCTACAGACTTTCTTTCATAAGCTAAAAACTCGAGAAATAAAAAAGGAACCAAAACTGCTGGAACTTGGAAGTATTAACAGTGATGGTAAATTCACCAGCCTGGTAAAGATTATTTAACTCTCTCTTGTCTTTGCTTTTCTTGGCAAACCTGAGATCAGAATCAACTTCAACCTAGCAATTCCAATAGTTCACCCTTCTTCAATTTTGAAAATCCTTTCAGGCCACGTGACTTCGCAAGTGCCCTCAATTCAGACAGCTTCAGTGCACTCAAATCCTCATGCTGAATCACTTCTTTCCCATCTCCATTCCCACTGACGAAGGATTGTTCAGAATCATTTGTATCATCCTCAGCCAACTCATCCATCCCCACATCTTGGAAGAAAATATCATCCTTCGAGTCAGGTTCCAGCTCAGACTCGGCCTCTGAATCAGACGCAGGCATCAAATCTAGAACTGCTTTATCCTGATTTTTCTCTCCAACTTCACTACTTAGTGGGACTGCATTTACATTCTCCACATCGTCAGAGACAGGTTGGTATTTTATGCGAGCAATAGGAGACCTTCTTTGAAAATTTGATGGAGGCCTGGTGACAAATGGGCCATTGGCTTCTCGAGCCTCATCATCTTTTGCAGTACTATCCAAATCAGAGAACCTAAGGCTCTGTGCTTCGTTGTATTGGCCACTGTCTTGCTCCAAACTTGAATCTTTTCCCCTGACATTTCCACTGCTTCTTTTTACTTGTTCAACTGAGTGTTTCCTCAATAGTTTGAGGAGGGAATCTACAGTGCCATTATCTCTACCTTGCCCTTGGGAGGCTTCAGCCTTCTTTTCTACTTTGGTAGCAGCTCTCTCTTGCAAGCGAGCTTGAACTTTCCTAAATAGCTCAACAATCTCCTTCTCCTTAGGTCCAGGAGCTGCAGTAGCCTGGGATTTAGAGATGTTAGAAGAAGAAAGGGATGTCAATGGACCATTTTTTGAAGATAACATGTCTTCTTCGAAGTTCTCAAAGCTGCCTTTTCCTTCATTGTGTCTGTTCTTGCTTCGGGAGAAACCATGCCTGCTTTGCCTTGAGATATCTGGATTCCTCCTTGCTTCACACACAAAAGATGCTCCAACAGAAGCACACTTTAGCCCTTTAAAATTAACATGTGAACAAATTCTGTAATCACCTCGAGAAGAGCATGAATTCACAACAGCTGTTTTTCCAGAAACACCCAAACATGGGAGACATCTGCTGTTTGGCACTCCACAACCTGCACGATCACCAAAGAAAATTGAGGAATCAAAAAGTGAAAAGCAAACAGAAAAGTAAATCAGGTTTTTTTTTTTTAACAAAAAATGCACTAAATACCACCCTAGAAATCCATGCAAAGCCTCAAGCGATTAGCTAATGAAGGCCTTTGCATTTAAAATGACAAGGGAAAAAAAAAAAACATTAGAGCTCGAAGAAAGCCAGCTCAAACAGGCCGATCATTGTGAAACAAAAGCCTCCAATTCATAATTTTAGGGTGATCAAGGTCCAAGGCAGAAGAGGGTTCTAATTGATTGTGCTTGCGCCTAATTATATATAAGCAACAATTGTTTTCACTTCTCAATGAAACTCCCTGCATTGAATGAATAATGAAAAAAACAACTGCACAAAATGATGTCCATAAATTATTTAACATTTGCAAGACCAGGCCAGAGAAATTTCTTTAAACTAGAAAAACAGCTTAGGTTACTTCTTTTTTTCTATTGCATTCGTCAAATTGCTAAGAATAAGTGTCACATCCTCGCTGAATCACTTCAATAACAAATAGAAAATAATAGGAGAAAACCAAAAGCCACAAATACACAGAGAACATCTCTATCCCTTAACAAAATCTCAAAACGCCACTTCGCCAAAGCGATGAAAGGATGAACCACAATGACGCCAGTGAAGGAGAAACACCCTAAGAACCAGTCAACTTCAACGACATAATGCAGGGGAAAAATCATATATTCTACGACCAGTAACGAAGATCCCCGCCAAGGCATTCAAAAACATTAAGCCAAAACACACACAAAGGTTCAGCTTTCCATCCATCCAAAGAGAAAAACCGCCTTGGGCAAACAGTATCAAAACCCCTATGCTTAGGTTGCATTTTGAGGGCGAAGGAAGTAAAGATAGACTAGAAAAACAAACGAGGAAATAAAGCTCCTAATTTAGGTTACAACACTTTCTATTCATTCTGAGGAACACAAGAAAATAATTTGAAACAAAAACAATTAACGAAAGTTGAAGACCAACGGAGCCGAGACGCTCACCGGGAGTGGTATTGGCGACGGAATGCAAGGGTTGAGACATAGTTTGTCGAGCCGAAACACGAGTCAGTGGCGGTTCTGCATTTTAGTCACAACTCGCAGGGTTTTTCCTGCTTGAAAAATTGTGCCCTGCTGATAAGGGGCATTATAGGAATAAATTCTTCAAGGAGGGGCAATTCCGTGATGGTGCTGGCAATATTTCTAGCGGGCGCGTCTAGTGGAAGGAAATCTATGGTAACGTTGGCAATAATTCTTAGGGCCTGTTTGGATGACACTGGAAACCATGGTTTGGAAGCCCAAACCATGGTTTCCCCAAAATGTCATCCAAACAGGCCCATAAAAAATGTAAACCTTGGTTTAAGATGAAACCATGGTTTCACCAGAAGCTAATAATATTCGCTTCTGGAAAAAAATTTGGGACGGCTAATGGTCATTCCAAAAACACCCCAGATCTTTTTCTTCTCTTCGCTGGCCGACACTCCTCCTCTTCGCCGAACATTACTACTCAGCTCGAAGGTCGATTGGAAAAAATTTGGGACGGCTCTGGTAGGCAATTTCCAAAAACACCCCAGATCCTTCTCTTCTTTGCTGGCCGACACTCCTTCTCTTTGCCGAACGATCAGACTCAGCTTGAAGCTCGACCCTTCGCCCCTTATCATCAGCTCATCTCTTCGCCCCTTCATCATCAGGTTGCGTCTTCGGCCGTGCTTCATCGCCAGCTCGCCTCTTCGCCAGCTCGACTCTTCGCCGTCGCTGCTCTGAAACTCGACGCCGGTGAGATCGTCCTGGCCTCGCGAAAACAGGGGTGGTCGTGCGTTTCTCGGCTCGCCAAAACCAAAGGAAGCGTTGGGTAGTCCGATCCATCCATCCTCTGTCTCCAATCTTCGTTCTTCAGTTCGCCCGGTGAGGTCGGCTTGTGTAGTTCAGTTGGTCAGATCTTGTACTCAGGTTAGCTCTCTCTGGTGATTGCCCAAAATTTTGTTCACTCATGTATTTCCTCCATTCATTGATCTATCAGCTTCTTGCTTATGGTTCTGGTTCGGTGGTTCTAGTTCGGTCCCTCCTCTGTTTTCAGTTTGTCATCCGATTGCAAGTGATATGAATTTTTTTAGAACCGTGGCTATTAGTATTTTGACTGTGGTATGTTGAATTGGAATGATTTGGCTGTATATCCTCTTCAATTGCAAGCTTCCTCTTGGTTCTATTTTTGAATTTGCTGAACTAGGTTTTTGTTGTTCGAAGGAATGGTATGTTCGTTTGGTAAATTGCTTCTGATTTTATGAAACGAAGAGGGAACAAATTCTGGTAATCAATGTCTAGTTCTGGAGGCAGGGGACGTATATGGATGAGAAAGTCTGGCAATTGTTATATAAATTCAATGCAATTTGTTTTTCCTGTTGTTGCTTGGGATTGTTTTTTCTGTCCAGATTTCCCCCGGAGAAGAAGCCTGTGAAGTCGAGACTTTGGTTTTTTTTTTTTTGCCGTGGATAGTACTTGTGATTAATTAACATTATTTGTTAAGAGTTGATCTGATTTGGGATGAGATAAGAATTGTATTGTCCTGTATTGTTGCATTAAGGATTTTGATAAATTTATGGCCAACTTTTGAGAGTGAGGAAAAATGAAATCACAACTGAAATCCATGTATATATATTGAAGGAAGTGATTTGTATTTTGGTCAGGGGTTTATGTTGGTAGGCTTTTTTTATTTTCGGTTGACAAATCTGATAAGGATATAATTTTTAAAAAATATTATGAAAGGCTTGTGCAACATGTTATTTTTTAAAAACAATAATGTGCTTTATAATATTATTGCGTTCATCATGAACATTTGTATTAATTACACAGATGAACGAATTTTTTTCAAATATATTTGTAACACACAGTTATTCAAAGGTTAAGTACGAGATGATTTATAGTGCATGATAGTTCAAATATGGTTATTCTTATTACTTTGGCCTCTAATCGTCTTTCTACAATAGTTAAGAAAAAAAAGTATATTTAATTAACATGTTATTTTGGACGTTTTAAAAGTTTTAGTATTTTGAAGTAAAAACAGATAATGAAGTTTAGAAAGGAGGGGGTGTATTTTTTCCAACCATGTAAAATTAGAATTTTCTTGTGTTTGTTAATTTTTGTCACACTTGGTTTGGTAGGAAGGAATTGAGATTTAAAATGTGATCAACTTTTTCACCTATTACAGTAGACAATATGATTTTTGTTATTTCATATGATTTTGGGTTGATTAACTTGTGATGACTGAAGAGCTGTAATTGTGCTATAGCATAATGGGTAAGGATACGGTGAAAGCTTCCTGGGATCTAAGAACCACTAAAGTGTTTCTTGACCTGTGCATTGAACTTGTGCAACAAGGGGAAAGAAAGGGTACTAGCTTAACAAAGAAAGCTTGGGATATTCTTGATGATAAGTTTACTGCCAAAACTGGGAGAGTGTATGAAAAATCTCAATTTAAGAATAAATATGATTCCCTACGAAAGGAGTGGCAGACATGGTATAGGCTGCTTCGCGAGACAGGATTGGGATGGGATACTGAAAGGAATACTGTCAGTGCAACTGATGATTGGTGGGAGAGGAAAATAAGGGTAATTTTTTAACCTTTTGATCTTACATTTTCTTTGCCTGTTAATGTTTTGTGCATATTTACTGTTTTGTGAATATTTTATGATATTATTGGTGTCTAATGTGCAGGAAGTTCCAAACTATGAAAAATTTAGAGAAAGAGGACTTCAATTTAGGGATCAATTAACTCAACTGTTCGGGAGTGCGGCTGCAACTGGATCACAAGCATGGGCACCTTCTTCCATGACACTTCCAAATGAAGATTTGGAAGAAGGGTCCGGAGATAGTGATGAAATTTTAGGTGCACCAACTGGTATAAGCGGGGAATTTAACACAGTGAACTTCAATGATAATAGTGGAGGTAGTGGAGGCAACACTGAATTGAGGCAGGATAACAGTGGTGGGGGTACAAGCAGAGGTAGGAGTCGACCTAGTAGCTCACTGGGGGTTAGAAGAAACAGTAAAGTCAAGAAAAAACGCACATCTCCCTCTATGAAAATAGCGGATGCACTTAGCAAGATTACTGAAACAAATATTTCTGAGGCCGAGCGTGGAAATGAGGTCATTTCACGAGTGGAAGCTAGAAGGTTGGAAGAAGAAGCGCGTGCTTATGAGATTTCAATTAGGGGAGTCCTGTCTCACCTGAAAACAGTTCCTGAAGTTGTCAATGATCCTGATTTCTTTAGACGGTGCACACAACTCCTTATGGAACGCCCAGAGGCACGGGAAATGTATGCAGCTCTGAAGGATCAGAAGGAACAACTTCTTCCTATTTTGGAGTTTTACACTAGGGATTTATGACTTGTTTATTATATTAGACAGTTCCATATGTGTATCGTTTTATGTGACTAGTGGATTGTTATATGAATCAGACAACTCTGTAACTTTTATAAATGTTTCGTAATTTCTACGTAGGAATTCTAAACTTTATGTGTATGTGCACAGGATAAAACGAATATGGATGATGAAATTAAACATGTGGAAGAGCATGCTAAGGGACGAAAAAAAAGGGTTAACAAAGTTGCAGCATTGGTCGGTACATACGCTACTTTGAACTTGTGTAAGGAGCCTCGGCATACAAGTGCTTATACAGGTTGCTTATGGGTAAGGGATGTTTTACATGGCAACCCCAGTCGTTGCTATAACATGTTTAGGATGGAACGGGATGTGTTCTTAAGTCTGGTGGAACAATTGCAACAACACGGTCTGAAAGAAACTAAAAATATAGGGTTACATGAATCAGTTGCAATGTTTTTACATACCGTTGGCCATGCACTTAGTAGCAGAATGCAACAAGAAAGATTTCAACATTCAGGGGAGACAATTAGCAGACATTTTCATAATGTCCTAATGGCATGCTGTAGACTTGCCATGTCTAATATCAAACCAAAAGATCCAACATTCCGGCATGTTCATACAAAAATTCGGTTTGGTAAATACTGGCCTTTTTTTAAACATGCTATTGGAGCAATTGATGGCACACATGTTTCCTGCGTTGTCAGTGCAACAGATCAAACTAAATTTATTTCTAGGAAAGGAATAGTGTCACAAAATGTCATGGCGGTTTGTGATTGGGACATGTGTTTTACTTTTGTCTTGGCTGGATGGGAAGGTAGCGCACATGATGCTCGGATATTTGATCATGCCCTCACAACTCCTTCAATGAACTTTCCCCATCCACCTGAAGGTATTTTTTTTATTTCCTAAATTTTTTTATATTTAGCTTAACAATAGAAACATAATTTACAATAATTTCATTTTTTATATAGGAAAATATTATTTGGTGGATGCTGGATACCCAACACCGAATGGATATCTCGGCCCATACAGACGGGAGCGTTACTATCTGCCTGATTTTCGAAGGACATCTGGGTTTGAAAATGACAATGAGATCTTTAATTATTTCCATTCAAGTTTAAGGAGTACAATTGAAAGAACTTTCGGAGTTTGGAAAAAAAAGGTTCGCAATCTTACAAAACATGCCATCCTATGAGTATGAAACACAAGTTAAAATCGTTTGTGCGACGATGGCTATACATAATTTTATTAGAACGACATCTATTACTGATCCTGGATTCGTTCAGTTGGAAGAAGAAGGTACTTATGCAGAAGATGATGATGATGGGGTTAGATTTTCACGTATACATTTGTCAATTCAATCTTCATCTTACATGGCTCAGGTTCGTGACAGCATAAGAGACGAACTTGTTAATTCAATACGAGGATAGTAGTCATGTTTTATTTATTTCCTTTTATCATAGATTGTAATATGTAGTTAAAAACAAAACCTATTACAAATGCTTTGTATCGATGTATCATCTTAATGATTATGACACTTTTTTATTTATATTTCTTTTATTAATATTATACCTTATATTCTCAAGCTAATTATTACTTACTTTAATAATTAATAAATTGTTTTAAGACGTGTTTATTTTATTTCATCAAACAATATCATCCCATTTTATGTTTATAATCTTCATGAAAAATACATGACTTTATGTTTGCAACAAAATAATTCATCTTCTCTAAAAATATTTTCACTCTTATATTTTATGAATATATATGTGTGGTGACAATTAATTAATTAATTGTATTAAACATCAAAGGTTATTATACATGTAGTATGTTATTACAAAAAGTAGTTGTGAAAAAATGTTATGGGATTTCACATTTAAAATCTTTAAAGAAAATTAATATTTTTCTGTTATAAAAAAATCATTTTTCTATAAACATATTTAATATTATGTTTTATAAATATATGTACACATATTAATTATGTATTAATTATATTATCTTATATATTATTAATTAAATTGTTAAAAAAAATTTCATTAACAATTTTATTTCTTCAAATCAAAATATATCATAAAATCTATCCCTTATATAATTATCATATTAACTTATACCCTTTTTGGTAATTTCCACATGTAAAAAGTGCTTCTGGTAATAACTATCCAAACACTCTCACTTCTCAGAATCACTTTTTCTCAGAATCTATTCTCCACAGAATTTATTCTCCAGAATCACTTTTTCAAACCACGGTTTAGTTTCATCCAAATACACTCTTAATTGTCATGCTTCCAGTGCAAATTGCTACTCATTAAAAAATGGAAACTAAATTCTTTTGGCAAGAATGACATTTAAATTTCAAAAGATTAATTTGATAATAATTAGGTTTTAATTTTTAATTGTAAATAAGTCTTTTAAGTTTCAAATATAATTATGAGTTCTCATCTACCATTATTTGGATTAATATTTACAAATCATTTTTTTAATAAGGATGAGACCTAATTTTTATAAAATGAAATTTAAATTCTTCGTCTATGTGTAATGCACCTTTTACAAAATTTTGCGCATCTAAAGGAGGTATCAAGATATACAAATTAATTGACCTTCTAAGTGATACATTGCACACGGGTGAAGGCAAACCAACACAATCACATGAGACCAAATCATAAAACTAATTTGACCAAAAAAAAAAAATCATAAAACTAACATACTCCATCCGCTCCATAACACTTATCACGTTTTTACGTAAGACCTAATTAATTAATTTGATTAGATTAAGAATATTAGTTAAATTATTTAATATAATATGTTTTTTTTAAAACACTCTAACCATCTTCCTTAATTTTCTTCATCTTTTTAGTACTTAATTATTGTTGGGAGAATATCAATAAAGTTAATTTAAAAAAATTGATAAACATATAAAATAAATCTAACATATAGGATTAATATCAACTCTCCAATCAGATTTTATATTAAAGACATGAAGAGTATAAAAAATTGGTTAGAAGAAAATTTTGGTTTAAAATATAAAGAGTTAACAGGGTAATTAACGATAATTTTTTACTTTTGAGCCTTGTCCCAACTTACAAGGAGGGTAAAAACGTTTTCAAGTACAAGGGAGATGAGAGAGAAATTTTCAATCACTTTTTTTAAAATAAGAATAAGGCAAATAATTATTATCAATTTGAAATAAATTTAATGACTTAACCAACATTCTTTAATTTGTAAGAAAATTTAATTAATGTATCATGCGGTATAAATTTTTATCGGTTATAGTGCTTACATTCAATAGACATTTGAAAATAACCATTATTTTGGCATTCATGCCAGGGATATTAAAGGCAGTAGAAACACAACAAAATTTATATTGCAAGCGCATAAAAAAGCCCTTTTAATAAATTTTCACACATCCAGGGAGGTACATTTGGATGAAGACAATTAGACAAACCAACATACTAAGATCAAATCATAAAGTATACCCTAATCTGCGACAAATCACGTTCGAAGGACGTGTGAAAAGCAGTCGCTAGTTAGAGCGACGTGTGAAAAGCAACTTCTGGCCTCAATATTATTGGGACTCTTATGGTCCTCCTGCTCAAGCTAATGTGGGGAAGAAGGCTCTGCTGCGCCCGTCGTTTAGTAACTCTCTTGTTATTATTATTATTTTTTTCCTACTAGACTCTTTTATAATTTTTTAAGTAAATATATTCTTTTATTAAAGGTGATCTTTTTTAAAATACTGTCGGCTATTAAATGTAAATATTACTAACTCATTCTGCTTGATCTAACCCTGTCAATATAATTTTATAAATCACGCTCCCAATCTCACCCTAGGGGTCGGAGCAAGTCGGAGAAATACAAATAGATTGGATTCGTGACAACGGCAACGTTTTGGACCTGCCCACCCCCCTTCCCGGACTGGTCACCGATCTGTTCGAAAGCAATCTATCGTCTCCTTTGGAAAAAATGATTTATGGCTGCAAGCCCATTTTTTTTAACTATAAACTAGTTATTTCGTTTTACTTTCCTCACAGGCAAAATATGACCACCAGCAATACTTGGTTCATAGCTGTCAACTTGCTTTGTTTCCTGATGAACATACAACTCTAAATCTTTAATTCACGTGTTAATTAATTTTATTGTTTATCTATCGATGTATATAAGTATATTCCTAATCCTTTAATTTATTTCATTTTTATTGATTTGGTTCGAAAATTTTTAACTTTTATATTCCCAGGCCTTTTATTTATTGACCAATAATTTTTAATGGATAAAACATTCGTTTTGTAACTCTTAAAACATAATAGTTCTTAATTATTCACAAAATTACTCTTTTCAGTCTTATTTATAAGCTTTCAATTTGAAAAAGAATATAATCTATTTTATAAGTTTTAATTTGATGTTTATTTTGACATTTAATACATTGTTTTTTAATTTTGCTTTTAGTTATTTATCCTCTCTTCTTGTTATAATCTCTCTTATCATAATTCTCTACACATTTTCTTACATCATTTTTTTTATTTACTGTAAAGGCATATTTAAAAACAAAAATATATTTCTAACATATTTATTATTTTTAACTGATTTTAACTAATTGTTTGTTATCCGCAAATTAATTATTTGAAACTTATAATAAGTAGGAGTATTTTTTAATGGATAACACCAATTATACCTTCTTTCTTTAAAAAGATCATGGGCATTATTTCGCCCTCCTTTACCAAATAACCTTGGAATTGCAAGCCACACATATGACCAATGCTGTTCTTGACCTTGAATTTTTGAAAATGGCAAAAACGGTCATAAAAATGATAAAATGAACAACTCAAAAGCAAAAGAGAGAATGACCTTGCAATTAAGCACCATCTTTATTCGATTCAGCAAGTTTAAGCTTTGTTCTTCTCTCAGGATCATACTCGCACTGATGAACAACTTATAAGATATAAAGGATCCTCACCTCGAACGATATGAGGAGTGCCGTGGGGCACAGCAGCACTAGGCCTTCAAAGTATATACTCTTCAGGCTGGGAGGCCACCGTAACTTGAGACAAGGATTCATACGCAGTCTTTTTCCTAGTGTTTCAGCTCATGATGTTTCTAATAAACAATGATGAATTCACTTCCCAGTTGGAAAGAAAGAGAAACCAAGTCGTACGTATAAAACAAACAAGTAAGTGAACAAAAAGTTCAGGCTTTGTTACTCTTTGCCATCTCATCAACATCCAGTTCCATTGCCAACACTGGCGAATCCCTCTGCATGCCATAGTGACTGGAGAAGGAGTAGAATATATAATTATTAGAGAAGCATCCCCAGTTATACAAATAACAAGACTCAGAAGTCTGGTTCACCTGTTCTGTACAGGACCATGATCTACTGCAGATCGCAAGCAATAAATGACTCTGCCCACAATGTCCGTCATTTGAACTGGACCAAATATTCTACTATCATATGCTTCCTGCCATTTGAAGAGTCAAAAGGATAACCAGTAAGTCACAGCCAATCCTACATGCTCTTTGTGGACAGTAATCACTTCACATAAGTTACCGGGGAGAATTCAAGCACAGAAATATAAAGAAATTAACAATATCCTCACTTAAGCATATGCTGCTAGGTAGAGCATACCAACCCCAAAAAAAAAATAATAATAATGTTGAGATCTGAGACAAAACAAGTCCAAATTATTTGAAGATGCCTTTTCCCTCAATTTTTGAGGCCAACGGTTATTTTTCAATTATTAATGGAAGAAGCAAACAGCCGGCTGTACATGAATAAAGCCATCACTACCCAGATTTTCACGGTAATGAAACTTATAAAAGAATTAGTATCGATATACCCAAGAAGAATATGTATAAACTCTCTAGCAACATCGTGCTTGTAAATAATGTTTTCAGAGTCAAGCCAAGTTTCCGATATGATTCGTTTCTGACTTGGACATAAGATTTCAACTAAGAACAGTGTTTAAATCTGTTGTCAATCATGACTACTTAGCATACTAATATTGGTAGTGCATTTAGAGTGATGGATTTTGTGGAAAAGAACTGCGGGGCCTATACCTTAGGTTTTAAATTTTGATTGTCAGCCAATACCCAACATTGATCATCCTCAAGAACGAAAGGTTCATCTTTTTCATTTGTAGAAACCATTTCATAGCCTTCAATGGCAGCCAGTCTTCTGACTAAATGATTGTTTTGTTTCTCAGGGTCCTTCAAAACGACTACATCTCCAACAAAGACACGCCTATCAAAGAAACATGTATATCATCAACAAATTATGAAAAATGAGAATCAGTCTTGCAATGAGCTTCAGTTGACAAGGTCAATCATCAATGCGTTGTTACCTAGCGGAAGTCCAAAGAATAATACACAAGAATGAAACAAAGAAGAAGACCATAAAAAAAAAATATAGTTAGATAATAAGACCTGATCACAAACGCTGCCCTGAGAAGGAAGGGCAAACAAGTAAGTTTTTGTCTCCATCCAATTCCAAAATATGTTATTGATTCTCAAAGTAAAACAGTGGAATCTGTATTCTTGTTCTTGTATAATTTTCATATCATAAACCCAAGGAGATAACATGGAATGCGAGTGTGATTTTGGGGAGAATGATGAATCCCTGGGATAAAACGGTTCCTATATGCCCACTAGCAATAGCAATATGTAAATTTGTAATGCAAAATGATTACGTTGGGTCTGCTTTTGGTAACTTCCGAACAAGAAGAGTTCCTCCTTTTCCATCTAGGGTTGGGGCCATTTCCTCTCCTTTGTTACAGAGCAAGTACGTCAGCCTTCCTTGAAGGAGATTCTTCCAAATAACATGATTTACCTCCCTGTCCGTGATTTGGCCCCTTTTATAGGTCTGCGCCACATCAGTGAATTGGTCAGAAAAGCTTCCAAATATTAAAAACTCATTGTGATACACTGGCAGAGTTATGGTATGGAGATAAAGAAGGTATAAAAAAAGTGATAGAAAAAGAAAGAGTGATAAAACATAAGGATGCGAGGAGAACTACAGGTAAAAAGATGAAATGGTGAACAACCAATAGAATAGAATTTTCACGACTGACAAATAAGCCAGCATAGCTTCACAACAGGGGATGCGAGTTTTATGTTTAGGATATCTCCATAGGACACCAAAAGGTATCAAAACTTAAAAGCTATAGATAACCAAACAAAAACTGCTCTTCTCTTACATCCAAGGCCATTTCAACATAAAACTTAGTCACACTTCTATCCAACAACAACAACAAAATACTTTTATATGACAACATCATCAACACTTTTATTGTCTTCTTCTTCTTCTTCTTTTTTTTTTTTTTGGGGGGGAGGGCACCAACACTGTTTTTCATACTTTTATAATTGCTACAAATGAGATATTAAAATAATATACGGTCTAAATTTCTCAGCTTTAAACCTTTGAGCCCCTGATTTAAATAAATACTTCCATCCATCTTCAAATTCCTCCATTCAAGAAATATCTTGGAAGTCGGAGTCTCATTTCCACAATTAATCAGCCTAAAAGCAAGAACACTCATGAAAGCATTAATAAGGCCTCTTGTTGAGCAAGAACCTTTTAATTTAACCACAAGCATCTCAGTGCAAGTGGTGCATGGCAAAAGCCATCAAAACACAATAGCACAAAATACCATTTCATTCACACCGATGATCTATGTATCCTTTCACTAGATGCCACAGTCCAAATTCCAAAGCTGCCCCTATGACTTATTCCCTAATTACTTAATTCTCTCATGACAATATTCCCCACTTGAGAATGATCCTTGTCCTCAAGGATCGTACAATGCCACTGGTTATTGTCGTGTGGGAGCTAAGGGTGATTAGGGTAATTGTTAGGAATCGGGGGTTAGTGAGGTAATTAGCATGGAATCCTACCAGCCTCTGTCTGTACAAGTAGGGGAAAGATAGTCAAGCGATGGTGTGAAATGAAGTTTGTTTATATTTTTACCTTTGCTATGTATCAGTAAGTAAGCAAGGTTATGTGTTTGAAAATTTATGGGGGAAAAAAAACATATTGCAAATGTAGACCTAAAGAATTTTCTCATTTTATAGTGTCATTGCCACAATGAACATCTGAGAGAGGAACAGTTTCGCACATTTAACTAGTTTCAATCATGAAAAACACCTATGTGAACATATGTTTCACATGTGCTTGATGTCACTTTCCATCATCTGGTCTGGTATAAAATCTGCTGATACAGACTTGTGCACAAAAAGATCCAACAATCTTTGATGAATATCTAGCCTTTTGTTGTTGAAATAGAAGACAATCAGTTTAAATATATATCATTGAACTTGATCTATATGCGTAAAAGCTGTACAAGAATGTTGACTAATCTTGTATACGAATATAGTCAAAACACTCTACAGAACATAGCATCTGGGAAGCTTACAGTTTACTTTCTTGTTTTATAAATGATAAAGCTAATAATCAAATGCGACAAGGAAAACAACTAACAGAATTCTCCAGATATCCATCTATAATGTGGCTAGATTTGGATCTTTAGGGGGGGGGGAATAGGAGGATAGATTCGATAAGAACGAGCAAGAGGGGAGCAGCTATAACCTGATTAAGGAATCGCACTCAAGTAAAGTTCAGAAGTCATATTGAATCGTTAATAGTCTTCACAAAAAATTAAGATCAACAGCATGCGCCCAAAGAGACAAAAAATGCAATTCAACTGCAACCCTTTGGAGCAGGGATCGTGTAAGGTGAATTGCCATTTTGTTTTACATTGAATTCTTAACCCTTTAACCCAGGAAAATTAGAGGAAACGTTATACTTCAATCATATGTAAACGGCTACAATTAATAATTATAAGCGCCACTCAAAACTGATATGATATTCCATAATGAAAATACATACATGTATTTCAGCCCATTACAACGTCAATGGAAGCCGGTTAATTGTTGAAATACGACTGGTAAACAATTTGAGAAGTCGGAAAATGGGAAAAATGCGAAATAAAATGTGAAAATAAATTTAGGGCTATAGGGTCAGAGAGGAAGTGAAACCTTCATGCCGATTGATATGGAGTACTCGAGTTTGTGAGCCATGTATCGACACCATGTTGAAAGCGAAGCCATTGCAGACAGAGTAGTCCGCACAAGCCCGATACTTATAACTCTTCTGTTCCTTAAACCCTCTGGTAGAACTCTATACTCAGGACCCAGAACAAAAATAATAAAATGGGAAAACCCTGTTAAAAAATTTCTCTCTTGTTCTCTTTTATCCGATCTTCGCTGCTTTGTATGTCAACTTGTTAAAGTGTTAACTAACCCTCTTCAAAGCTCCGCTTTGTTATGAGCTCTGAAAATGGGGTAAGGATTGCGGGTGCAAAATTAATAATAACAACAATAATAATAATAAGTTTATTAAGTTGAGTATGCGAAATAAAATGTTTTTATTTAAAAAGTAAATGAATAAAAATGAGTTTGCGATCAATTTCCTTTTAAAAAACAAAAGGGAAAATTCAAGAAAAACAAAACTATTCTGTAATGGAATAATAAATACGCATGAAATGTGGAAGAGCCAATTCTTAATGGTCAGCTATAATTTAAAAATAATCACACTATGTAATAAATAAACTGAGTATATTTTCAATTGAAATGCAATATTCCAGCTTCTTTTGCATTGGACGGGTTGAAAATATTTGTTATGTACAGTGATCTATTACTGTTATATATATTGTAGTATTAAAATTAATATTCTTATGGCCAAAATTAAAATTATCATTTGACAAAATTAATTTTATTAATGGGAAAAAAAATCAATTTCACACACGCGTATCCCGTGTGATTCACTCGGGTCACCCTCGCATTTATGTATCCAAAGATCCAACGTCCAGTATGAGAGAATGGGTCGAAGTCGAACATCGGGCCCACCAAAATCCCGACCGCCTCGAAATCCAATATCTCTGTGTCTCTCTCTCTCCTCCCTCTGCCCCGAGCAAAATCTGTCTGTCAGTTTGCTCTCCTAAAGAAGATTTTAATTTTATCAAGTGCTCGCTTTGCAGTTCGAAGGTGTTACTTCCTGATTGCAGTGACAAACCAGTTGGTTTGATCCCCTCGTCTACTCTCACAACCTGGGTTCCTCGACAATTCAATTCCAGGTTTGTAAATGGTCGTAACGCTATAAATCTGTTGTTATTCTCTTTTTTGGTTCATCCTGGTCGACAATTTAAATATCATCGGATTTTGGCAACGAAATAGTCGGTGCGACACGTTTTATTTATTTTTCTCTTCATATTGAACCTCAGCGGTGTTTTCACTCTAATGTCAATGAAGGAGCCGATCTTCGTGCTTACCCCTCAATTTCACGTCTTTTCTTTTTTGTTTTTTTTTTCCCAATACCCATTAGGTTTGTGGACTGTGAAGTTTGTTGAAATAATGGACAAGTTGAACCTAGCTCAATTGGGTGAGAAGCTGAAGACAAGTGGAGCTCAAATGGGTCGAATTGTTAGTGACAAAATGAAGGAAATTTTGCAAACCCCCACTCCTGAATCAAAGATGGTTGACGAAGCAACATCAGAGATTCTTGAGGAACCCAACTGGGGCATGAATTTGAGGATATGTGCGATGATCAATAGTGGAGAGTTTAATGGATCCGAGATTGTGAAGGCTATAAAGAAGAAGATTTTAAGCAAGAACCCAGTGAGCCAGAGGCTCAGTCTTGACTTGCTAGAAGCCTGTACTATGAATTGTGATAAAGTGTTTTCTGAGGTGGCATCAGAGAAGGTGCTTGAAGATATGGTTCGAATGATTGATAATCCGCAAACTCATCATCAGAATAGAAGAAGGGCTTTACAGTTGATCAGGGCTTGGGGAGAGTCAGAGGATCTTGCCTATCTACCAGTGTTTCGTCAAACCTATATGGTAAACGTTTTTACGTAACGTGTTATGACTTGGCCTGGATACTTATTGATTAGTCTCCTTATCTTTTTTACATTGTTATTATATTATTAACTTGCTGAATTTCTTGTATTCATTCTCTTCGTTTCCTTTTCTTGAATTCTTGGATCTTGTAGACGAACCTGTTTATTTATATTTTCTTTTTGGACTCTAGTTTCTTCATGAACTTATTTATTAGCAGGACATATGGCAGTCCCGGATTAAAATATGGTACATCGTGCAGATCGTTATCAAAGCTTGATCTATTAAGTGCATAACTCACGGATAAGAGGATATTGGGGAGAAAATTTGTAGCTTCTTCTGCCTATAACTGTTGGTTTCAGAACTAACGTGGAAGTATGCCAAAACAAGTTTATTTTGACTGAATTCGTTTATTTGAATGAAGATCTTGTTGAAAATTTTTGAATCTTAGCTCCTTAGGCAACTATTAAATGCACTGAATAGTAAAAAAAAAAAAAAAGTTAAGTAAATTCCCTGGGCGATTTTATTACTTGGTTGATTTTTCCTGTCCTGCATAGCTTGCAGCTATTGTTGCATACTGTTGTATAATCTTTATCGGAATAGCCCTTCCCAGGTAACCCTGAGAGTGCTTGCAGCATAACACTCTAATTTCTCACTTGCTTTCAGCTCTCTCTAGCTGATTAAGTACCGAGCTTCCCTCCTTTTTCTTTATTTAATTGGCTGTCTTATTCTGCTGCATTCTGCCATGTCAAGTGTATTATTGAATTTTAGCCCTGACACGGTTGATGGCAGAGTCTGAAAGGAAGAAATATGCCTGTGGAGATGGATGGAGAAAATTCAGCGCATATGCCATCTTCCTTGGAGTCTCATGTACACGAAGATTCATTAGATCCCCCTGAAAGTTATCCTATTCCTGATGCTGCGTTCCATGAGATGGATGGATCTGCTCTCTCTTCTAATCCCAGAAGCCTATCAATTGAAGAAAAGAAGGAACATCTTGTCATTGCTCGAAACAGTCTTGAATTACTCTCTACCATATTAAATTCTGGAGCAGAGCCAAAATTGTTGAAGGTAAACTTTATGAAGTTAGAGGAAGGCTGCACTCTGAGTTTTAATGCTTCATGCATGTTTGTTCTCAGTGTATTGGTTTCTCCTCTAAACAGATGTTTATATAAACATATGCATGAACTGTAAATCCATGGCAGCATTATAGGAAGATGGTGTAATTTGTTTTGTACATATGGAGTCTTTTGTTCGTGGACTTTGGAAGAGTGAAATTATGGGAAAGAAGCTATTTACTTCTTAAGGCAAGAGTAATGGTCAAGAGCAGATCGTTTGAGTGCTTAAATGTCGAATTAGTAATGACAATGATGTCGATCTTTTTAGGTATGAAAATTACATTAATATATGGTTATGAAGCTTTTGCCCTTTTCTATAATAAAATTAGTTTCCTATATCACTAATAGGATAGAATAATTCGTCACTGATAAAATTTACCAAATATCTCGCATGGTTGCAGGAGGATGTAATTGTGAGCTTGTTGGAAAAGTGCAGGCAGTCACTGTCTGTCATTAAGGTGATTGTGGAAAGCACCACTGATGATGAGGGAACACTGTTTGAGGCTTTGAACCTTAATGATGAACTACAACAGGTAGTTTCCAAGTACGAGGAGTTAGAAGCTGCCCAAGATTCTGGAGCACAAGCACAACCACCCCAAGTTGCTGATGCCCCAAAGCATGTTGTGGAAGCTGTTCAAAATCCCATCGCGCCACCAGAAAGCTTTGAAGGTGATGAATCTGGTGAGTCAGATGCTGCCGAGAGGCTTCAAAGGAAGCCACCCAGTAAGTCTGACGCTTCCAAGGTCAATTCTACTGCTGTTGTCGATAGTCATTGTGAGGCCAACACGGCGAATTGCGCTAAAGAGAAGGATGCTGAATCGGACGGTAAGAGAAATGCTGAATGAGGAAAGAGCGAGTTGGCATGGTTCTTATAGCATTAAATTTTATCGCTGTCCATATCTTTGTAGTAGGCTATTAGTTCTTTCTGTACTGTTGATCTTTGTCGTAGGTTATTAGTTCTTTCTGTACTGTTGATCTCCCTGGACGCCTGTGATACTTCATAACTAATTGGGATATCATGCTAGTTTCTTATGACTTGATTTGTTCGGTCTCTGGCTCTGCGTGTCAGAAGTTTGGCGCAAGGAGGAAATAACGTTGGCTGTATGACCATTTTTTCATGCAACCGTCAAATTCTTATGCGAAGTTTGCAGTCAGTTTGTAAATGATTCATTATTCAATTTTGGATTGAATGTCACTTCTCTAGGAAAGTTACTAGTGTAACTAGCGCTCGCAGAGAAATTTAGATATTTATAGGAGAAAATGCTATGGCCCTGGTACGAGAAGATTCATGAGAAGCTGGTGCCTTTTAAGGAGTGGTGGGGCCCCACAAAAACTAATATAATGATGCACAATAATCATTGCCGCCAATATTAGACCGTATCTAGTCCTCGAGTGAGGAACACATTGCGTGGAACTTCTTTTTTTTTTTGGGGGGGGGGGGGAATACGTGGAAGTTTTCCTACGTTTGTGTTATGGTGCATTAATTCGGCGCTATTTCATGAACGCTGGTCCTTTTTTCATGCATGACTAAGACTATCATCAACCAACGTCCCCTCTTTCATTTCTTAGGATCGAAAATGCTTTGATATCAACCGATAGTTTGATGCAGAGAGTGATCGAGTTGCATGTGTCTCTTTTGATCCTTTTAGAGTGAGAAGAAACATCCAATATGGAAGAAGAACTAAACCGCAAGATAAATTCCAAGACTAACATCAGCTCTTTTTGCTTGTTTATCGTACGAGGATAGTTGTATAGGTAACACATTACACATAAATGTAAACAAGAATGGATTAGCCTTCCTACTGGAATATCAGATCCAAAAGACAACTAAGGACCATGGGTCCAGTTTTTGACTTTGATCAACTAGGCGAGTAGCAGAAAATGGGTGTCTTGATATCAGATGTTGAAAGAACAGTACCAAGTTTAAAGGGAAGATCAATAACTGATGAGTTTGAAGCTGTTAAGAAAGATGAAAAGGAATAAAGCTCACAGGTTCTAATTAATCATGCAGAAGAGGTGCAAGTTATTTTGTGCCATCACAATTCACAAGTCAGAGTCAGTAGCTGTTAGCATTCATTATATAATTGATTCATTTTTTCATGCAAGTCGTGGTTCATCTTAAATTTTGCGAACACAAACATATATATTTTTTTATTTATAATTGGACAAATGCAAATGCATGAGAATCCTACATGGTTCTAATTTAACTGGAAGAAAAACCAGTACTGGGATGAAGAAGAGTTAAAAAGAAAACAATATAATGATTAAAAAAATCAAAATCGATGTGCCTGAATGATATTTGTATCAGTGGTTTTCTAATTGTTTAGCTCTTTTGACAGATAACTTGGTGGTTTGGGACTTTGGGAGCATTTTTAGCATATTTTATTTTATTCTGTATTCATGGGGACAAGGGGGTAATGGAAACCTTTGGGGATTTTCGCTCCTCCGCGTTAAAGGACATTTTCAAAATTAAATAAAGAGAAATTAAAGAAATTACCTTTTTTTTTTGTGTGGCTCTGAATGGTAACTCAGCACAGTTTTACAAAAAGAGAAACTCAGTTTTCATATCCATGCTTCTACATAAAATGATTCACGGCCCCCAACTCTAAATTTGGCGCTTCTCAACGAACGGTCGAGAATTCGCTAGTTTTCTCCATGAACACCAATGCCTTCGTGAATCTCCCATCTTTCTTTCGTTCTTTCTTTCTTGCTTCCTTCTCTGTCCACTCCTTCCTATCTCCCCATCTCTTTTGTTCAGTTTTCCGGCATTTCATTGCCGCCGGAATTCTGACATTTCGCCATGAACGACACCGATGATGAAAGCGATGTCCGGAAGGCCCCGATCATCCCAAAGGACCTGTATTTCATCAAAGATGAGACAACCCTCAAGGACCCGGATCTTGCCGATGGGGAAAGACCCCATGACGACCCTGATTCCGAAATAGAGGACCACGAATTCGCCGCCCAGCCAGATGGAAACCCAAGCCCTGCCGAGCTCAAGCTTAAAACCAAGAAGACGTTGTTGGAATTCCGGTGCAAGGTTGAAGATTCCATTCTCGGGAACTACTTGCTAGGCGAATCAGACCAGAAACACTCGCCTGGAGAAAAAGCTTTAGCCGCCGAAAATTTGAGAGAAATTGCTCTCTGGGGTATCCCATTGTTGCCCAGCAAGGCTCATGAGGGTACTGATTCGGTTTTGTTGAAGTTCTTGAAGGCCAAAGATTTCTGCGTTGCTGATGCCTTTGAGATGCTACAGAAGACCATGATATGGCGAAAGGAAAACAACATAGACACAATCCTCGACGAGGATTTGGATTCTGAATATGGAAAATTTATGTACATAAACAGCAGGGACAGAGAGGGTCGTCCTGTGTGTTACTTCGTTTATGGCGTTTTCAGAAACAAGGAGCTGTATAGGAAAACCTTCGGGACGGAAAAGGAACGCAGCAAGTTTTTGAGGTGGAGAATCCAATTCATGGAAAAGAGTATGAAGAAGCTTAACTTCAGAGAAGGAGGGGTGTATTCCATTGTTCAGATTATTGATTTGCATGACACACCGAAGCACGTAATGAAGGAGCTTAATTCAGTCAGCAAGAAAACACTGCCTCTGTTTCAGAACTACTATCCTGAGACCATTTACAGAGAGGTCGGTATCAAAGAAACTATTTCTGGTACTTTGATTTTCTGAAATCTAACTGACATTGAAATTTATGTTTTTTTCTTTCCTTTTTTTGGTGTATACAGATAGTAGTAAATGCTCCATTTTGGTTCTACACGTCCCAATTGCTATTCTCACGGTTCATGAGTCATAAAAGTGAAAAAGAGTTCATGTTGGCTAGACCTCCTAGAGCCACACAGACGCTCCTCAAGTGAGCTTTCTATCAATTCTTTCCATCCTTTTTAATTCATTGACAAACACTATCATCCTGATTATATTCTTAATAACCCGAAAAAGGTTCATCGCCCCAGAACATCTTCCGGTTGAATATGGTGGTCTCAAGAGGGAAAATGACCAAGATTTCTCCCCCGGTGATAAAACTTTACAACACAAAATCAGAGGAAATACAATGTCTACAATTGAAATTCCAGTGAACGAGGTGCGCCCAACTTTAGTATGATGTTTTCATATATGATCTAATTTAATTTTCATTCGCATTGGTTTTGATGTTTGGATTGCGTATGTAGCCCGGAGTGACCTTGATCTGGGATGTAACTGTGGTGGGATGGGAAGTGTCATACAAGGACGAGTTCATTCCAGAGGATGAAGGCTCATACACTATACTGCTGCAGAACCAAAAGAGAATGGGGGATAGTATTAGAAATTCCTTTTACATAAATGAACCTGGGAAGATAGTGATCACAGTTGGAAATGGGACCTTCAAGAAGAAGAGAATGTTCTACAGATCTAAAGCCGTAACCACTGTCCCTATGTTCATCTTTTTTAAGTGATCCACAGCAGATGGCTTAAACTGAATTTAAAGCTCGTAGTTTCCAAGCGGTTCAGAAGCAACCGTACGGGGGTGGTTGAATAGGTTGTCTAACAAGTTCTTGATTACCAGAATCGATTGTCTATGTCCAAATATTGTATAGGATTCTTTCCTGAATTGAACTCGAAATAGAAATTGCATGTGATAGTGGCTAGATACGTTCTGCTGTATAATTTAGAAGAGAATCCTGGTTTTGTGCAACAGCTGTATTAGTTGCATTAGGGAATTTGTTCCTGTATCTTCATGTGTTCAGAAATTATTCACTATGAGATTTTGTGTTGGATGTGTTGTGAAATATTCTAAGTTATCATGTAAGAATTATTTTAATTTTATAATCAAAGCTTCTCAAAGCCTTCATCTTTATGACAAAATATGTTTGAACGGGGAAGAGCGAAAAAGTGATTTCCTAGCCTCAAGAAACACTCGTATGAGGACAAAACAACAATCGGAGTTTCTGTTGGGGAATCATTTGCGCATCTTTTAATTAAGTTTGCATGTCGTGAATAAATTAAGTATTATAATATTCCAAATGTGCTAGACCACAGCCGTGTTTAAATCAAGAGAAGATTATACGGACCAGGATTCCGAAAATGCTAAAACAGGGTAATATATAATATAATTAATGTGGCTTCATAACTTCAGTACATGAATGTGCGTGCTTTCCTACCTTGAAACATGGACCTGCACGAGAAACTTGAGCATGTAGATCTGATAACAAGGTAAATTTATAGTTTCGTCTTTCTTTGTCGAGGCCGAAAAACTGAGCCAGTAATGAACAAGCATGAACCATATACACAAACAGCATGCAAATTTTTAAAGCACCATAAGATTCCACCCAAATGATAAAGCAACTGACAGCAGATACAAATAACCCATCATCATCCTCTATCCTGATGAAACCATATAAAGTACAATTCGCTAAACCTATCATCCTCATTGGTAAAATTTGGAAACGATTCAAAGTTAAAAGGGAGGGAGGGCAGGATAATAAATGAAGTGGTGAGAGGAGAAAGTGATGGAGATATAGGCGTGGATAGATAGAGGGCAATATAATGGTCCCTGATATTGTTTGGGCCAGTACCAGGTGGGCAAGAGGTATCACAGCTGCATGAGATACAAAGAGTGGCATGTCTTTGTTGTTTCCCTGTAGTATGAGAAAATTGTAAGCCAACTTTATTTATGAGGTGTCACTCATTAAAGTTTTGTGGCCATGCACGCTGAAGAATGTCTTAACCTGACCAGCCCACCTTGTGACGTGTCCCTCACTCGCCCCTCTCCTATTCACTATAAATTACACCCTTGAGGTTCTCCGCTTCACCAACATGCAAACACAATTAATGCCACCAGTCCCAGTCATGGCTAAGGTTTCTAATTCTCTCTGTATTTGCCTCTGGTTTTCGTTTTTGGTTCTGGGAAGCTGCTTCAATTTCCGGGACCAGCCGCAGCAAAATGAGTGCCAGTTGGAGCAGCTTGAGGCTCTGGAACCCGATAACGTAATCAAGTCAGAAGGCGGTCGGGTTGAGACATGGAACCCCAACCACAGGCAGTTCCGTTGTGCTGGTGTGGCACTGACTCGTTGCGTCTTGGAACAGCACGCCCTTAAGATGCCTTCGTACTCCAATTCTCCCCAGCTCATTTACATCCAAAGAGGTAAGTAATGCAGACACTGTCATCATCTCGTATTAAAGGTTCATTCATTGATTCATGTATATAAATGCAGGTAGAGGAATGTTTGGGATTGTGATTCCTGGGTGTGCTAACACATATGAGGAGGCACAACTTTCATTGTCTGGAAGGACCTGGAGGTCCCGAGATCGTCACCAGAAAATTCGGCTGTTCGAGCAAGGTGATCTGATAGCGGTGCCGGCGGGCCTTACTATCTGGATGTACAACAACCACAATGAGCCCGTTGAAGCCATTTCTCTCCTTGATACCAGCAACTACATGAACCAGCTTGATAGGACGCCCATGGTAATCATAAGCCAATGATATATTCATCTTTTCTAACTAGCTCCTTCTTGATTCCCTCCCTTTCATTTTGTAATGAATTATAGTAGCTTTTAACTTTTGTTTGTTTGACACTTGGTGGCAGAAATTTTATCTTGCTGGGAATCACCAGCAAGAGTTTCTGCGATATCAGCAGCAACAGCAAGAGAGAGAAGAACAACTACATGGAGGTCGTCGAGAAGGTCCGCAGCAACAACAGAAAGGTGGCAACGTCGTGAGTGCGTTCGACAGGGCTTTGATGGCTCAAGCCTTGAACACTGACGAGGAGACAGTGAGCGAGATGCAACGGCAGAACGTCAGGAGTGAGGGAGGCATCATGAGAGTGAGTGGCGGCGGTCTCCACATCTTCCACCCACCTCCCAGGAAACAACGACCACGCCCACGGCAAGGAGAGCAAGAGGAGGAGGAAGAACTAGAGGGCGGCGAGGAACAACAAGAGCAACAAGAGAGAGGCCAAGAAGGACGCGAAGAAGAGAGCGGAAACGAGAATGGCTTGGAAGAGACACTGTGCAGTATCCGAATTCACCAGAACATCGGACCTTCCGCATCCCCAGACATCTACCATCCACAAGCCGGCAGCCTCAAGACCGTCACTAGTTATGACCTCCGTGTTCTCAAGCTGCTCAAGCTCAGTGCCGAGTTTGGTTCAATCCGCAGGGTAATCACTCAATCAAACCCCCTCTCCCTTGTAACAAAATCATTTCAGCTGAACTATAATGCCTGATATGAATCAAGTGGTTGAGTTTCAGGATGCTTTGTATGTACCACACTACAACTTAAACGCCCACAGCATAGTCTACGCATTAGAGGGAAGTGCGGAGGTTCAGGTGGTGGATGCCAATGGCAAGTTGGTGTACAGCCAGGAGCTACGGCAGGGACAAGTTCTGACGGTGCCACAGAACTATGCGGCGGCGATTAGGTCACGAAGCAAGCAGTTCTCGTTTGTAGCATTCAAGACCCACGATGTGGCTATGATGTCGACGCTGGCGGAGCAGATACGGTCGTGGCCGGAAGAAGTGGTGGCGCGTGTATACCGGCTGAGGAGGGAGCAGGCGAGACAGCTCAAGAACAGGACTCCGCTTCACTACTTGGTTCCTCCACAACAGTCTCCCAGAGCCGTGGCTTAGAAACGTTACATATCCTCTGTCTACGGGGGATGAATATAATCAATAAAACAGTAATCAAATTCAATAATCAATAAAAGAAAAGGGGCATCCAAGCCTCTTGTTATGGGAATGCAAAATTAGTACTGTAAGATTCTGTTTTTACCTGTAAATGTGATGAGCGGAAAAAGATTCCCGTTGCTAATTAGTTTTGTCTTGTTTTTCCCCCCACTTTCACATCTAGTCTCCGTTAGTTAGACTTTTCATCGAAGTATTCACTAAAATATTTAAACTTCTCACAATACAATATACTGCTTTCGGTTCTAATTATAAGATCTTATTTATAATCTACAAACAAGATCTTATAATTAGAATTAGAGATAGTATATAAAATTTGTTTTAGGACTAAATTCAGTGCCATGGAGTCAGCCCCTTTTGGGTTATCTTGTCAAATTTTTAATCTAATTAAATAATAATTTTAGTATTTTATGTCTACAATTGTACAATGGAATGTTTTCTGATGGAAGAAATTAAACTTTGTCCAATTTCCTTCTCGACTTCAGTGGCTGAATTCAAGAATAAAATTAAATATCAAACTATTTTTGATATTAATAATCGGAAGTGGTAATAAGCTATCAGATAAGTCAATGGTTGACACCATAATATTGTCTGAACGACAATGATGCTGGTTATTAGTTGATTAACAATGTGAAGGACGAATCCTACCTCTTCTTCCATGCATCTCGCGCATTCTCACTCTGATCCAATTAATGCGCTTTCCAGATTCATTCCTGTTCTATCTCATCCCCTTCCTGGCCGCCGTAGTTGTTCTATTATTTGTAGCAGAAACCAGGCTTATCTTTTCTTGGCTTTGACTTTTTTTGAGCGAGTTTTGGAGGATATTTTTCCTAGTAGTTTTTCTTGCTTCAAGCTACGGCTTGCCTTTGTTATTCACCCAAAAAAAAAGAAAAAAGAAAAAAGAGAGTAGGCTTATATGCCATATAAAATCATTTTAAAGATAACACACAAACTGGAAGCGCTGTGTGTGTGTGTGTGTGTGTATTCAGTATTATCCGTCTAAACTCTTCGTCTTCATTTCACCATACTTGGCTTACAGACTATTGTCTCGCGGAGTCACGGATACGTATATCAAGGGAGGATAAATGAACACACGTTGCTATCAGTATTTAATTCAACTTCCGATGCCTGTGATAGAAAACGAACGAAGAAGACCCGATATATATATACAGTCTCCTGAATCGATTCAATCTGCTAGGTGGTCCCCGTCTCCTCTGGTCACTCGACAGGCACTCGCGTGATCATATAATAATACCATACTTTGGATCATTAGGCGATTCTGGGACGCATCGGGGCCAGCAAAATTCATGACGTGTAAGAAATGAGGATTCCATAGCCATGCAGGCTGAAGAATGTCTAAGTCTCAGTAACACATTTTATGACGTGTCCTCCATCCTATAACTCCCTACCACTATAAATGAAAACGCCCCAGGTTCTCCGCTTCATCGGAATATCCAGTCGGGTTCGCGATGGCGGCGAAGCCTAATTTTCTGTTTGGTTTTTCTTTGTTTCTAGTGCTGTTGGGTGTCTGCTTGGCTCGGCGGGCAGAGCAAAAGCAGTTCAACGCTTGTCAACTTGAGAGACTCAATGTCTTGGAACCCGACCACCGGGTGCAGTCGGAAGCCGGCGTCACCGAGAGCTGGAACGCCAACCACCCCGAACTACGCTGCGCCGGCGTCACCGTCGTTCGGCGCACCCTCTACACCAATGCCCTTCACCTGCCATCATATTCCAACGGTGCCCAGATGCATTTCATTGTCCTAGGTGGACGCTCTCTCTTGTTCTCAGTCGCTTTAATTTTTATCTCCTTGTCATTAGTTATTTCTTATTTGATTCGCATCGACCGCATCAGGCAGGGGAGTGATCGGAGTTGGTATTCCTGGTTGTGCTGAAACATATCACCACCAGAAGCTTCACCACGTCAAAGAAGGTGACATAGTCGCAATTCCGGTTGGAATTTCTTATTGGACCTACAATAATGGGGACACCCCACTTGTTGCCGTCACTCTGATTGACACCGCCAACGAGGAAAACCAGCTTGATCCAATCCCAAGAGTAAGCTCATTCAATTTTGCCAGAATAATTAGTTTAACTTAAAGGGTATATTATTACTGATGGGGTGGTTAAATGGGTGCAGAGATTCTACCTTGCTGGAAACCCAAAAGAAGAGCACCCAGAGTCCCTGCAAGGCAAGCATGGAACGCAGCAAAAACAACTCAAAAACATGTTAAGTGGATTCGAAACACGGTTGGTGGAGGATGCTTTCAACGTGGACGAAGAGACAGCAAGGAACATTCAGTCGCTTGGCGGCCGAACAGACCAAATGATAACAGTGAGAGGAGGTCTTAGTTTTAGTCCACAGTCTCAACAAGGACGAGAAGAAAGCCAAGGAAAACAGAGTAAACAAGGACAAGGAAATGGAAATGGCCTGGAGGAAGTCTGCAACTTAAAGATTCACCAGAACATTGCTGACCCCTCACAAGCTGATTTCTTTAATCCCCTAGCAGGACGAATCAGCTCCACCAACCTGCTCGATCTCCCAATCCTGAACTGGCTTCGGTTGAGTGCAGAATATGTCGTGCTATACGGGGTAAGTGGGTTTCATTTCATCATATATAATATGATTTTTAAGTAAGGCAAAAAAGAAATTGCAAGATCAAAACTGGGCTCTGATGTATATGCATGTCTAAACACGTTGAATGAGCAGAAGGGAATGTACACTCCACAATGGAACGTGAAAGCGAATAGCATCATATACGTGATAAGAGGAAGTGGAGGAGTACAAGTAGTGAACTGGGAAGGTAGATTAGTGTTTGATGGGGAACTACGAAGAGGGCAGTTACTAGTGGTGCCACAGAACTTTGCGGTGGCACATCAATCATGGGACGAGGGATTTGAGTTCATATGTTTTAGGACACATGAACGGGCAGTCATAACTCCAATTGTGGGCAAGCAATCCTTCTTTGAGGCAACCCCCGCCAAAGTACTTGCTACTATATACGGCCTTCACCTGCAACAGGCACGTCACGTCAAGCAATCCCGACAGGAGGGCTTCTTACTCAGCCCCGTTTCACCATCTCAATAACCTTTTATTCTTGAGGTGTAAACTAGCAGATGTGTGTGTGCGTGTCTGCCGCGTAATAAAGTTTTGGGCTTTTGGTTTGGCTGCCACATAATAACACGGAAGTAATTGCTACTTTACCACATGATTCATTACTCTGCATGGTTAAGCAGACTCCCGTTTATTTCCATTTAAATTTGGTTGTTACTGTACCCGGAACTCATCTAGCAAGGCAAGCACGTCTGCCAAAACAGTAAATTTCTTCACAGAAGGATAAAATGGCGCGCACACTTGAACGTTCAGTTACTACGCATAGGATGCTGTGAATCATCCATCTATGATTTGATTACTATCTGTTTTGTTCGTTTCAAAAGTAAAAAGGATTCACCCAATCACCATCTCTATGTAAGATCCTTGTGAGTTGTGATTATGATCATGTCTACTTATTCCCTGGCCAAGAGGCCAGCAATAACGTTACCAAGGGCACGTTTGATCATAACTCAGCATGCTTTGAATTTTAATGAACACCAGACTGCAGTTAGTTTCTATTAGTAGCTCCTGTCAGCATCTCAACTTCTTAGAATCAGATTCCAAAATCACTTTCTCGGGGCCCAAATTCATACCTTTCAAAATGCCCCATTCTTCAGCCTCAAAAGCACTACGTGCATTTTCCAATCTCTTGACGGAATCCAGCTGTCCTACTTCCATTAAAGTCTCCTGGGATAAAAACTTATCTTTCCATATAATTGTGTTTAATCAATTAAGCCGATTGCCCGGTCAATCCTTTATTTCCTTAGTTTGGAACTTTTTCTATCCCAAATTTGTAAAAATAAAGGGGGAAAGAAAAGAAAAAAAGCGCCGCCTATATCCCTTCAGGACAGTGTTGTCATGTTCAATGAAATGATAATTACATAGACAAATATTAATCACGCAAGCTCAATTTGAAGAAGGCCGGACACAGTATGAGTATTTTAATATCATTAGATCTAGACCTTTTATAATTTGAATGATCTAAATTTAAAATCTTTAAAATTATTTTCAAATAAAAAATTATTTTTTTGGAAAAAAATGATAGTCCAGAAATTATCTTTATTTTAGATTAGATATATTAAAATAATTATTTTGAACAAATAAAAATAAAAAGAAAACAAATCCAAACCATCCCAATAAAATATGAAGAGTTCAGATTTAACGAGTATATAATGCTTCACCAAAACTGGATCCGCTAGGCACTAGAAGTAGTAATTAATAGTCCGTTGAATTAAAACTCAGCTGCCTAGAACATTTCATGAGGCCATGGTAGAACACATGAACGCAAGCCGCTGCCACAGGGGATTTTATTCTTCACTACCTAAGCATCTAGCCGATTGAAAACAACACCACACAGGGCATATATGATACACATACATACATACATACATATATATATATATATTTAAAATCCAAGGGCCTAAACAAAAGCCTTTGTTTTCGAGGACTGAGAGGCTATGCTAAACAGAGAAGCCTGGTCCCTGCCGATTTTGAGCCTCTGGGCTTCCTTTATGCTGACTCTGAAAATGTTGGCAACGACATGCACAGGTAGAGCTCTAATGGCTGAGGATATCCCCACCAGCGGGCTAATCATCGCATCCTCTGCCGTCTTGAAAGCTATCCACTCGAACCCTCCTTCTCCAGTCGCCTGTATCACCACTACGAAATTCTGCGGAATCACCAGAACCTCTCCCTCTTCTATCTTCCCGTCAAACACGCTTCTTCCCTCGTTATCCACCACCTGAATTGTCCCTTTCCCACCCGTCACGTACAATATGGTGTTGGCGTTCAGATTCCAATGTGGCACATAAACACCATTCTGCATCCAAACAAAGTCCATATGCATTCATATTATTGTGAGATCCTGGTCAATACAAATGTGTGTGTGTGTGGGGACGTACTTCGTAAAGAACGCCTCTCTCGGCGCTGAGACGGAGGTCAGCGAGGATAGGGAGCTTGATGCTGTTGAGGGTGGCGATGCGACCAGCGTGTGGGGTGTATATATCGGCGCGTGCGGCGCTACCGACGTGTTCTCGAACCCTCAAGGTGCATATGGTCTCCTCAAGCCCATTGGCGCGTGGCCCTGGTTCCGGCCTCACCACTTCCAGGCCTTCCTTCACCAACACAATGTTCTTTCTGGTATCATCTGCACCTTTCATCTTTCTCACTGTCTCCACGCTCACACCGTATATTTCACTTAAAAGCTGTTCGTGAATTCTGCTGAATAAATTTCTTCCACTCTCCCCATCAGTTTCCTCCCCGTGTTCATCTTCTGGGTTGCCTGCAAGATAGAATCTCTACATGGACAAATCAAGTTAGAAATCTAATTATTATGGAATGGAATACAATAGACAAGGGTATACGCAAAGTTTGTTACTCTTGGTTTTCCGTCAAGTTGATTGTCCGCGTTACTAGTGTCCATGAGGATGACGACGACGAGTGGGGTGTTCCCGTTGTTGTAGAACCAGTAACCTATTCCAGCAGGTATGGCAATAATGTCGCCTTCTCCGATTTCATGCACTTTCTGATGTTTCTCTCTGTATCCTCCCTCAGATCCTTCAGGCTCCTCAAATGACTCAGGACAAGAAGGAAAGATGGTCATCCCTTGAATCCCACTTCCTATATATACACGAAGCACATGCATGGGTCAAAAGTGTATATATTCAAGTGACAGGTTTTAGCTTTCACCGCATATAGTACTTAGTTAATTGTACCTCGGACATAATATAGTAGTTGGGGAGCATTGGTGTAGGAAGGCAGGACGAGGCCTTTGGGCTGAACGGTGCGTCGAACGAGAGTAACACCAGCACAGCGAAGTATCTTGTCGCTATGGTTCCATGATTCAGTCACCCCACCTTCCGACTCGATACGATAAACGGGTTTAAGAGACTCAAGGCGATCGAGCTGGCACTCGCCCGCCTGGGGTCGCCGATCCATTCGCATTTTCTGACGATGTGCGACACTGTTACTGGCCAACATCAAGACGACGAAGCACACCAGTGAAATCGAGAGACCCAACGAAGGCGTGCCCATATTTTCCCCCTTCAATTTGTGTCTGTGCTTTTGGTCGTTTATGTTAAGTAGCAGTAAGTAGACAGTACTACACGGAAAGATCTTCATGTAAAGGAATTTATAGCAGAACAATTGAAACGGCGGGATAGACACGTAAGGATGGTAGGTAAGGAATGAGGAGACGTGCAGCTTGCATGGCGATCAAACCCTTCAAGAAATTACACCTATCAGATATGTTGGGGCAGGTGGCTTAACATTCAGAGGATGCTACGATGGCTGATCAATAATCCAGTGGCAATAATACAGTACCAGTTTCGATCAGGGAGCGTGCAGCTCATGATAGCATTTCTTTAATGAGTTTGTTGAATGTTGTGCCAACTACCGTCAGAATTGGAGCGAAAATATGTTGATGATGCTAACCGTTAACAGGCTTTTGTGACGAAATTAATTTAGTTGGGAATTATTAAGGAGATTATGATATCATGTTTGACATTTGAGCATGGTTTTTAAGCAGAATACGCACTAATATGAAAGTTGTTGGGGTAAAAAGCATGAAAACATTCTCTCTTAAAAACAGACACTGCACTTGAGGACGATCGAGCATGTGTCATTTAGTGTCATCAGTCTCGTACTTTTGAAAAGAGCTTCGTAACTTGGACTACTGTTTGGCATGATACGTACATTCGATTGCATCCATAACATGAGGGAGAAGATGTTTGCTCCCTCCCGCGGGTAATATAACAATTACTTCCCATTTTATAATTTGAATTACACTATAAAATACAACTATGTTTTATATTAAAATTTCGATGGAAGAAACAGTAGAAAGTTTACATATAAAAGGGTATACTTTCGGCTAAATGAATTGCTAAAGATATACTTTTTCGGTTCTTAATATAAGATTTATTTAACTAATTTGATTAGATTAAAAAAATTAGGTAAATTAGTTAATTATAAGAAATATGACATGTTTTTTTAAAACCCATAATCATCTTTCCTAATATCCTCCCCCCTCTTCTACTGATTATAGTTGAGGGAATATCCATAGGGGTAATTTTAAAAAAATTAATAAATATAATAAATATATCTTATATTTAATATCAAAATTAATTCAATAATTAGGTCTTATATTAAATATTGGGTAAAATTTTAGGGAGAAGCGTGAACAATGAAAGACATCAAGAATGCAAAAAAGCCTGATATTGTTATAGTGATCATATATGTCATGTTTCATCCACTATAACTGATAGAGAAGTATAAGCAACCGCCCTGCATTTGTGATGCTGTGACCAAAGAAAAACCCTGAGATTCCTTTCTTGTTTTCTTTATTTTACTTTATTTGTTAATTAATCAATAATTTTTTTTATATTTTTATCTCACTTCCGGTCCTTATCATTTTTCATTGAATCTTTATAGTTTTTTCAATCATAGGCACCCGTCCTAATGCTCATACCCAAGATACACAATAAAACGGAGTTTTTTTTTTTTGAAAAATCAATTGTATTTATTATCAACATAAAAATAAAAAAATACGTCTGTAATTTAATTAATTTTAATTTTATTTAGATCTGTGTGACAAAACTAATCCAAACATATGTTCAGTGAAAATAACATTATGAGCTACTAATGCTGCTTTTCTCAAAAATAAACAAATATAATTATGGGTACGAGGAAAAGTACCTATAATTGAAAAAAAATTATGAAGAGCCAATAAAAGAATTGAAAATAATTATATGAACATGGATATTATTATTAATTCCTAAAAAATAGTTAAGGTGTTTTTCGGTTTTAATTTTTTTATTTTAATCAAATGATATTTTTCAAGTAAGGCGGCTTCAATTAGGGTTTTTTTTCAGTTGGCCTGTGTCGCAATTAAGATGAGACCAGCCTTCATCATGGGAATAAGTCATATGGGCTTGGGCTGTGGGCTAATGCTTACAAGTAGGTTTGGGCTGTTCTCTTTTGATTGGCGAGATTTGCTGGGCTGGGAATGATGACATGAGCAACCCTAGACCGCGGGGGTCTGGCAACGGTGTCGCGAAGCTCGCTCTCTCTCTTGTTCGTTTTCTTTCTTCCTTCTGAAGAAGGCAAATTGCCTAGTGTTTTTTTTCAGGCTCGAAATTCTTCTGAAACGAAGTTGAAGATTTCATATTTAATGGCTAGTAGAAAGCTATTCCGCGACTTGTTATTGTCCAAGCGATCTCATTTCGTTCAATTAACGTATCAGCAGGTGCGTTCATTGTGTATCTTCTCTCAAAAATCTTTCATTCTCGTTGCGGTTTGAAATTTTGTAAGCTTTGGTCCTATCTTCAGTTTCCACTTAAAATTTTCACGTGTTGGAATCTGCTGTTATAGGCTTCAAGCGGGAGGCTGCGTTTGCTTTCACAGTGTTCAAGTCTTCGTAGATATAGTGTCTTCAATGAGTTCTCAAAAAAACTGAAAGGCGAAGCTGAAAGGTAATTTATCTCTCTTTACTGTATGTTCTAGACCATATAATCGGCTTTCCAGGATTCCTTGACAACAGAGGCCAAGGAGTGGCTGGCTGGTGGTTGAAGTTGGCTTCTTCTTCTTCTTCATCATCTTTTAATATCGGGTGAAAGTTTAGTTTAATTGACATAGGAGCGCTTGTTGTGTGTGTGTGTTGCCTATTTCAGCTTATAGCGCACACCTTGGCAACCTTTGTGAATGTGTCTGGCTTCCATTTCTTCGTCTAGTGATATCTTACTAGGTCTTCCTCTCTTACTTATGCGTGAGAAACTGGTTGCTGTATGTGTTTTTATGGTCGTAGTAATCCAGAGTTCCGGCAGTCGGTGAAGGAGCTCAAGGAGAAAGCGGAGGAGCTAAAAGGGGTAAAAGAAGGACTTAAATCTAGGTAAGTCTTGTATTGTGGTGCTCATAATATAATGGATAACTTCTAAATTATTGATTAGTAGGCTGAGACATACTGTTGTATGTCAAGGCTTGGTCGACACTTCAATGGAAGGCCTGAGATGCTGAAATGGAAAATGCAGAACGAAGCAGATAACTCAGCAGTTGTACAGACAGGTGGATGAAGCGTGGACAGAAGCAGAAGCTACTGCAAAGAAGGTACAGTTGAAGCTCATCGTTAATGTTGTTGTGTTCCAAATAAATGGATACGGAATGTTAACTAATTGTCAGAAGCTTATCGTCATTTATGCAGATGAGCTACATGTTCCATTTCCCTTTAATTCTTACTTGCTTCAATTGTTATTGGTCCTTGTGGTAGGGGAAGCCTTGTCTATTGGATAAGCTGATGTATTGAAATATGATTGCTAATTATACTTGTTGCAGGTTTCTAATAATGTGAAGGAGAAGATTTCAGCTGCAACTGAGGAGGTACTTTTTTGATTTTCTATTCGGTTTGTAATATGGTCTCATGGATTGACACTTGATGACTTGTTAATGTATAATACAGATAAAAGAAACTTCTAGGACTGGAAAGCAGGATTCTGCAGGATCAACAGGCTCGTCAGCTGAACATGATGCTGATGCGACACAACGAATTCAGTCTCCATCTGGGGAAGAGAATCAGCAAGCTGGATCTAGTAATGCTGCAGAATCTTTGTTTGGCAAGTTCAAGTCAACCATCTCATCCCCAAATGTTTCGTCAGCCTTCCAAAAATTGAAGGAAGCAAAGTTAGTCAATGTAGCCAAGAAAGGATATGAAATAGTAAAAGAGGAGTTGAGTGATAGTCCAAATAGGAGAAGGCCTGTTCCCTCCACGCCAAGCGGTGAAACAAGTGAAAGAACTGAACTTGTCATTATGCCCTCAAAACAATCTTGGTGGGGTAAGAAATTGGATGCATTCAAAGACAAGGTAACTTAACCAGTGGTTCTTCATTAAATCGTTGGTCTTGAAACTTCCTCCATTGAGAATCTTTTAAAATTTTGCTTTTAGGTGAAAGACCTTCCTATATCCAAGCAATTCATCAGATATAGTGATCCTGTCAAGACAAAAGGCCAGGAGGTGTGTTTTGCTCTTAACTCTTCTACCAAAAAGTTGCTGTTTTTTCTGTTCCATTCAAAGTTATCCATCTGAAGCATGCGCTATTTGTATTCATAATGTACTGGTTTCTGAGATGATGGTTTTGGAATGATAAGAAAAAGTTATTGTTTTTGACGGCTTCAAGACTGTCTTTTATACCCGTATTTCTGTATTTGGAACTGACAGATTGTAGAAGACTTGAGAGAAAGATATGAGACAAGTGACAACCCAGTTATCCATAAAATACAAGAGTAAGCTTCTGAATTTCTCTTCGCACTCCTTTTTGTGCTTAGAATTTGAGTGACTGGATAAGATCTAAATAGCATCAAAGTGTAAAGTTGGACCAGTTATAATTTACATAGTAAATTAGTAATGTATGATGTGAGGTTTTAGTGCTAATTTGCTATGATTCTTTTGTAGTATGAATGATAGCATGTTTCAGGAGACAGATGCTGCAATATCGTACAAGGAAATACGTCAACGGGATCCGTATGGTCTTGTGCCTTTTGCGTAATTATAAAAAAGTTATCTTCTATTGTTACTCTAGCTCTTAACGTCTTTGTCATTTATTGTGATTGCATGAATTAGTGATTTCTCATTACCAGAATTTGTGGGAGAAGTTCAGGAAGCTATAAAACCAGTTCTTAATGCTTATATTAAGGTTAGTATTAAGTTTTCCCTGGAGTGCTGGAAATTTCTTCTCTTTTGTGCGCTTACCTATCAAGATTATTTTTTAAGTAACATTACCCAGTCCTCTGCAATCATTTTTTTCCTTTTTGGGCTGTAAATGATTGTGTAGGGTGATGTTGAAACTTTGAAGAAGTATTGTAGCCCTGAGCTGATTGAACGTTGTAAAGCAGAGCACCAAGCTTACCGAAGCCATGGTATTTTCTTTGATAACAAGGTGAGCTTGCATTTATCTATTCTCTATCATCGTTGCCATTAAGTTTGTTTCATTATATGAGGCCTAAGGTTAATATTGCATTGAGTAAGATTGACTTTAACTTTATAAAGTAGATTTGATAGATGAATAGAAAGTGAACTGATATTATGTCTTCTTGGTATGGGCTATTGTACATCGTGGTCAACCAAATATATCATGAGGAATATAGCTTTAGCCACAAGAATGCTATGAAGTGATTACTTGCATGGCACTTTTAATTGAGGGCAATTAGGACGCACGTTAGCAGAAATCAATCGCTTTTTTGTGTTTTTGGTTGGTTATCTTTCAGTGAGCTTCTTGTTGACATTGACGATTAAGAGATGGTTGGGAGAAGCAGACTTTTACAAGTACCATTATGGTTAAGATTATTGTACAAGCAACTTTTTATCCCAGTTAACTTTTGGAAATTGAAGTTAGAGTTCAATTCAATCAGTGTAAATGATTTATGTTTAGAGAAGCTTTTATATAAAAGTCAGTTTGATAGAAATTTGTTTGAATAAATATTGAAATATCAGTTTAGAAGGATTCAACAGTGAAGGGGGAAAAAAAAGAAAAAGAAAAAGAAAAAGAGCTTCAACTTTAAAGTAGCTTCTATGCAAAAAGTCAATTGTCACCAAAGCCAAGCCAAACATCATTTTTTCATCCGACTAGCTTTTTTCTTTTTCTTTTTTGGGTCTCAATTGACTCGTGAGGCTTCCTAACGCTATCCCAAATATGCATTGAATCTTCTTACATTATCTTTGTATCTTATCTCATATTTTCTAATTATTTTTACTATTCCATCTATTCTAAATTCAGTTTTTATTATGCAAATAACATATATATTCAGATTCACTGGTATTTCGTCCAAAATGACTTGGATTATACTTAGAAGTCATGGAAGACGCCCAACATTTTTACTTGGAATATGAAGTCACGCGTCTTTATAGATATAATCGAAGTTGCATTTAGTGTTTCTGTTGTTTCATGGATACATAATTCTAGTAAGGCTTTACTGAGGTGCATCTCCCATCTAAAGTTGCGTTAACATTTGACTCTTGATACAGATTCTGCATGTATCAGATGTTGAAGTTAGAGAGACCAAGATGATGGGGTCCTCCCCCTTAATCATTGTAATGGTATGAAAATTATTACCTCTAGAACTTTTTTGCTAATTCCCAAGATTTATTCTCATGTGGAAATAAAAAGCTTGTTCTTTATAGCTTAATAACGGAGATCCTGTTAATGATTTTCAGTTTCAAACGCAACAAATCTATTGTGTACGTGATAGGAATGGGTCTATTACTGAAGGAGGCAAGGTGAAGTATTCTTGCTTCTTTTTTCTTTTGGGATATTTTTTATAATTTGATGTGCAAATATATTGGCTTCTCTACCAAAATAAGAAAGAGAGAGAGAAACGAAACAGAATCAGCAAAACTCATTTCTTTAATCGTCTTTGGTGATGCAACATATGCTTTTTTGTGAGGTAAAATTTCATGGCCTGATAAAATCATGCCCATACAGGCATTTCCTCGTAGGAAATTACATCAATATGGAGTTCTCAGTTCTGATTGATCGAAATAGTATCATGAATGCTCATATTGAATCAATATGCAATAAGTCTTGATTCTTGACAGAGTAGGTAACTAAATACTACATCTGGTCCTTAATATGGGAGCTACTTAACTAATTTGAGTAGATTAAAGAAATTAGTTATTTGACACAAATATAAGTGGATTTTCTTAAGTCCAAATTAAATCTCAACTAACTCTTATATTAAAAACTGAAATTAGTAATATCCTTGGACATTGTCTTAGGTATGCTTATAGGATATGCTCAAAACTGCGAAACAATGAAGGTTGATAAGACTGCTACTAGAGATGCCTGCCTGCCTGCCTGCCTGCCTTTGGGCGGTATATTAACTAGGGATGAGTATGGGTGTAAAAATAGCTGATTAATGGAGTGAGTGAAGAAGCCTTGCTTCTCAAGTGTTTATTTAATTTAAACTCATGACGTTTATTCCCTTTACCAGGATACGATCCACACCGTTTTCTATGCTTGGGCCTTGCAACAAATGGAGCCGGAGGATCGCGGAGAGGATGCAATTTACCTCATGTGGAGACTAAGAGAAATGCAACAGCAAGGCATCCAAGCCCTTATATAGTTATTCATCTTCTAACCCACTGAGAATGTTGTATAATTAAGCCTTTATTCCCAATCCTAGCTTTTTAACATTCGATTTTTTGTCATCCAAATTTTGTGGCGGCCATTGATGACTAGCGTAGTTTTTTTTTTTTAAAAAAAAAATAACACAACCAAAAGAAATTGTGTACGCGATGAGTTCAATAATGCTCAGTTAGATGAGCGTAATGCTTTGTCGGCTGTATGTGTGCTGGTTTATCTGGTATCCACTGGCGTATCTCGGGTACTCAATGAAGGGACTACCATTTAGGGAGTGTTTAGATGAAACCAAATTATGGTTTGGAGGATAGTTTCTGAAAAATAGATTCTTGGAAAAATAGCTTTTGTGAAGAATATATTTTGTGAAAAATTGATTTCGAGAAGTGAAAGTGTTTGGATAATTATTATTAAAAACACTTTATATGTACAAATTATTAAAAAAGACACAAGTTAATATGATAATTACATAAAAAATAAATTTTATAATATATTTTAATTTGAAGGAATAAAGTTATTAATAATATATTTTTTACTAACATAATTAATAATATATAAAATAATATAAATAATTAATATGTATATATATTTATAAAATATAAGATTAAATATGTTTATAAAAAAATAATTGAGGAGTGTTAAAAGTCATATTATCGTTAAAATCTACTCTGACAGGCACAATTATACTCTCTAATTTAAACCAGAAGCAGAATGGATTTACTTTTCCTGAAATCATGGTTTTGAGTCCAAAACCATGGTTTTAGCTTGATACTGCAGTTTGTAATTTTCCTCCCCGTTTGGCAAATTTGAGACTCAAACCATCGTTTGGTATCAACCATGGTTTCATCCTATTGCTAAACACCCCCTAATAGCATGCCAAATGATCTTCCACGCAGAAGCTGGGTAGCCAGGAAATTCTTTTATGCTTGTGCCTCAATAAATAAATAATTTAATAAAAGAAAAAAAGTTGTTGTACGCTCTAACGCATACGGTTTCATATTCAGGAGGTGTTTGGATGAAACCAAACCATGATTTGGAGAATGGCTTGTGAAGAATAGATTCTAGAAAAAATAGATTTTGTGAAGAATAGATTTTGTGAAAAAATGATTTTGAGAAGTGAGAGTGTTTGGATAGTTGTTATCAGAAGCACTTTTTATATGTACAAATTATTAAAAAAAAAAAGCATAAGTTAATATGATAATTACATAAAACATAGATTGTATGATATATTTTAATTTGAAGGAATAAAATTGTTAATAATATATTTTTTACCAACATAATTAATAATACATAAGATAATGTAATTAATAAATAATTAATGTGTATATTTATTCATAAAATATAAGATTAAATATGTTTATAAAAAATTAATTAAGGGGTATTAAACTCATTATTATTGAGATTTACTCTAATAGATACAATCATACTCTCCAATTTGAGTCAGAAGCAGAATGAATTCACTTCTCCCGAAACCATGATTTTGGGTTCCAAAACCATGGTTTTGACCCAAATCATGGTTTCAGATAATTTGTGCCTGTTTGGGTGATTTTTTTCCTCAATCATAGTTTGGCTCTCCAAACCATGGTTTGGCTTGCTATCCAAACAGGCCCTCAGTATGACTTAAATGAACAATCTGATAAAGTATGCCAACGATTGTCTTGTTTAACTCCCAGCGGCAATGAAATGACTTGAAGTTGTATTGCGAAGTGTGACCTTTTTTGCTTTAAAAACAAAAACAAAGAAGAGAACCATGTATTAACAGTTTGAGATTATAAGTAGATTGAATCTGCGAATTTAAGCTGGCTTTTATGCCATTAGATCATTGGTAACTGTGTCTCCTTTAGTTGCTGCTTGCTTCATGCAACAAAAACTGCTGGGTTTTCAATGTGTTTGGTTCAGTGGGTAGTAAATACAAGACATACAGGATCATATATCACTCTGGGAACTCGCAGGCCCTACATTTTTAAAATTTGAAAGTAGAGACCACCAAAAAAATTGCTAAAGTTAAACACCTAGTCTAGAGTTGTGAACGCCACCCATCCCCCAGCTGCTTTAGGACCAAGCATTTCGTCCAACAAGATAATTCTGTTCTATCCTTTGCTTACTTCATCCACAATATTTATGGGACATCCTTGAAAGGGAACGCGAGAATACCACGGATTTCTGTTCAGTATTCGTCAGAAAAGCAATAACTATTCTTTGTGTATGGTGTATAATGTATGATCGTAATTTTTACGCAATTAAAGAATATCTCAAGTTGGATATTTGGCAAAGCAGAATCACGACCGACCAAGAAGAAAACAAAGACAAATTAGACAAGCACCAAAGAAAAAACTGACCCAACTAGCAATTAAATAACAGGAAAATCGTTAAGTGTCAAGATTATACTTGAAATTTTACAATGAAGTCTTAAGTAAAGAACATAATTACTAAAAAGTCTAATGACGAGCAGTTGTCATTTATTATTTTAAAGTTTGTCATTAGGCTACTATGTTGTCATTAGGACTTTTTCATAATTATATTCTTTATTTGAGACTCATTACAATTTTTCTTAAAATTTAAGCCACTCCATTGCTGCTTGACTATTGTAGCAACCTTTTAGGTTCAGTTTCCACCCATAGCGTAAGAACCAAGCTAAACCATGCAAATGAGAATACTCCAATGGAAAAGGAATCATCCAATATCTTTGTTATAAAGGAACGTAGTAACGGCTTTATATTGATACGAGTGCAACTTAGTTGATCCTCTGCGAAGCCTTGCTCTGCTTCTCTTCCATGTCGTTCCCAAGTCTAAAGCTTCCTCCTGCCCGTAAGGTATGGAAGAGTTTCACTTCTACAATTGCAAAACTTCGCAAGATTAACAAATCCAGAGCCATAAAAAAACCCAGAAAGCATACGAAGAGGAGTACCCTTGCTTCATCTACCAAAAGGCCCTGTAAGTTGTCCTCTAGGCGTCTCAGCCAGAAAAAATTACGAGGATTCAGAAGCGTTTTCTATGGGTTTGGCAAGAAACCTACGCCTGTTTATATTGATAAGCTCTTCAAAGAGCCTAGCTGTGATATAGTGAAGCATGTGAAGCCAGATATGGCAGAGAACCCACGAAAACGAAAGGCTTCAAAGCTTGGGGATGATACAGGTGAAGAAGCAGGAACAAGCAATCAAGGTGGTAGATTTGATAGAGATAGAAACAACAAAGCCTGCACGTCAGATGATATGTGGGAGTCTGTGGCGTTAGCGTCACCTCTAATGGAGGGAATAAATGAACGGGCAGAAGAGTTCATAGCCAGGTTCAAGAAGGAGATGATGGCTCAAGAGTTATTAGCCAGAAATTTATAGTACTTCGTGTTGGGCAGTGTTTCTCATGCTTCTGTTTGAATTAGCCATAGAGATGATTTTGGTGAAATTTATAAATTTAGTTAAGAGATCTTGATTAATGTGCATAGATAAACGAACTAACTGTATGATTTGTTTCGTTTGTGTAGAGTCTTGTATGCCGACTCTCTAAGGACTTTGTTTTTTATATTTCATGTTGAGATGTTCCTGAAACTGCATAGAAGAGAAGTCGAGGTATCGAGTGCGAGGTGGAAGCGGATGATTTGCTTGCCAGACGGTTCCTCTAATCCCACTCCCATTCGCTCATGGGCCAACGCTGACTTGTGCAAGTGGTAGGCGCAAGAGACACACATGCATTGAAGCACTAAACGGGGGGCTAAGGCCCAGAGTAAAACAGGCAGCTAGCCAGTATAGTTTGCCGACCCCTTGCCTTTTAAATACCGAAAGAGCGTTAATTTCTAGAAATGATTTTAACTTTCTAAAGAAAAAAAATATACGATACAAGAACCTGCATGTTTTTCAAACACAAAAGGAGGTACCAACGGTCTTATCTGTGCTTATTTTTCAGGATTGTAACTTGTCTTGCAGAGCAAAATTATTGTCGATTTTAGCATCAATTTGAGCTTGGGCTCCATCAAACACATTGCTGAAACCGAATTAAACAAGAAAAATCATGTCCAAATCAGTTTTCCAATATCTCAATACTAGATAATATTTTCCCCTCCAGTTTCTACAATATGCTACAAGATTAATTCACTGTTAACGATTAAGTTGCCTTAATTTTGATCTAATAAGTTGTAATACAGAGCCACAGGCCAAAGAAACTACAAACATAACAGGTTTAGGACTTTAACACCCACTCTATCTCTACGGAACAAGTCCCCCCTTAGACTAGAGGTGCCTCCCCCATCTGTACGAGGCAATCCATTCTCCCGAATTCTGGCATCAAGAGCTCGTAATAATTGATAATAGGCTGCACAGTTTTATTCCCTCTATGAAGTTTAGTGCATAAAGCTTTTCATTGGATCGTCATGGTGGATTTTCTTCATCCTATATGCCTCCATGTCCTCGGCAGTGACCTGCAGTGAATAGAGATGGTTAGAAAAATCCGTGAGGCCAACAAACTTTTCAATCAGTGGCTTCAAAATCCATACCTCATCATTCCATCTAACATTATATTTACGCTTCCTCTCGTCCTTCTCCTCTCTCTTTCTCTGATCCTCCTGCATTAAACCAATGGGATGCTCTAATCAGCACAGCTTACTCAGAGGATATATCCATTTGAGAAGATTAGCTATACCAAAAAAATTATTACGCGAGTGGAAACCTATAATCTAAAGCTCAAAAACGTCATGATTTAAGAACTTATATTCATCGCTTCTCTCAGTTTTTTTTAACCTTAATAAATGCAAAAATAATCAGCAACAAAGCTACCAATAATTTTTTCATCCAAAAGAAAAGTTACTCTTAATAACTCAACTGTAGGCAGAACAAGAGACAAAAGGAATAAAGTGAACAAATTTAACACGAGAGCAATATTTTGGTCAAAAAACACAAGCTATATATATATATATTGGGGGGGGGGGGGAGGCAGAGAGAGAGAGAGAGAGACTGACCTTTTTGAGTGCTTCAGCAAGCATTTTCTCATCCAAAACAAGGTCATCAGGAACATCAGTTCCCCACGTTGCAAGATTTTTCTCCTCCACAGGCTTATGATCCTCTGAGCAAGGTTCACAGAAGAAGATTTTGATTACCAGAAAGCAAGCGACATATGATACAGCACGATCATGAAAAAGATTTTAAAAAAAATAATAATAATAAAGAAAAAGGAAGGGGGAAGAGGACAATAGAGACAAGTATTGTCAGTTAGTAAAATACCTTCAGCAGCCTCTTTACGAGCAATATTAGCTTTCATGAGATCACTAGAAGCCTCGGCAGCCTCAATACCAGCAGCTCCTGTGCAATAGCTATTTCTTATTGTCTGTTTGCAGCACTTATAGCCCCATTGGTGATCCTTCCACCAAGATCCCCAAACAGTAGTGTGATTGTTAATGTAAATATCTTCTTCATACTTGCTCTTAGGAAGTGCTGCCTCCTGTCAAAAGTACAGGATAAACAACTAAATCCATCATCTTATCAAGGACAATAAAGCACAACCAAAAATTGTTCCCCCTAAATTTCAGACTACAATCAAGCAGCGCTGTTAACAGACTAAGGTAAATGGTCAATTTAAACCATTGACAAGCATATTATGTCAACTACAATTACAAAAGTAAAATGCAATACAGTAATTAGAAACAGAATGTAGCAACTTTGGGTGAAAATCTCACCTGCCCCTTTATAATTCTACCAGCACGGTCATACTCAACTTGCCTCTCACTTTGACCCAAAAGAAGTTCTCTCGGAAGTTCGTCCTCAGCAGATGCATTGCCATACTTCTCCAAAATAGTGTCCTTTGTTTGAGACTTCAATTTCTCCTTCATTATCTTAAAATTCTTATAAAGTAACTCAGCTTGGGATGGAGCTGCTTGCATGTGAACATCTTGCCCTTTATCAAATGCTTCCCAAGCATGGATGTTTAGTTCCTTGAATTCCAAAGCTTGTCCACTATTTCTATATTGGTTGTCACCCTGCAACAGGACAGCAGATATAGTTTACTTACAAGTTCAATGGATATATAGCATTCTAGCTATGATACAAGAGTTTCCATAAATTTTAATTCTCAAGGAAAATCTACCTCATAGAACTTCTCATTCGGATCTGCATCTGGAAGAGGATCCTCACGCATGGACCGTGTTTTAGGATCATAGTGTGCAGAATTGACATCAAGATTAAGAAGATACTTTGCAGTATCCTCACGAATACGCAGGTTCCTAAAAGGAAAAGATACTCAGTTCCTTTGCTTTTTTGTCTATTTAAAAAAATTGATATCTAGCTCAAATTAATTTTATGATAAATGATGAAACTGGGAAAATAATGGTCATCAAGTATGCAGGACCAATCCAGTGGCCCCTAATCATAAAGAGGACTGTAATAGCAATAATACCTCACAGTTCCTGTACTTCCACCACCTGTTGTACGCACACGTTTCTCAACCTTCGCAAAGTCCATTTGTTTGCTCTCATCCACCTTAGCCTCATCTACCCTTAGATCATCTTCCTCTTCATCTTCATCACTGACAGCATCCTCACCATTTTCGTTGCTTTTCTCCAATTTCTTCAGTTGTTGCTCTTTTAAGTATTTCTTTCTAGCTTCATCTCTAGCTTCATATCTCTCAATCACTCTAGCATAAGTTGATGCATCATACCCATTCCATCGGTCCCGTTTACCATCATAGTCAAGCTCAAAAGTTTCAATTTTCTCATCAGGAGCGATGTGTTTGTTTGTCCACTTTGCTCCTATCTTACGTGGTCTTTCCATGCACGTCTTGGTGGTGTGGGTCATAGCTCCACAGCTGAAACAATTACGCGCACACATATATATATATCAACTTACTTAAGTTTGCATAGAAGAAAGAAAATATAAACGGTGGAATAGTCAGGGACATGCATACAAAAGATCCCACAAAACCTTTGGCATTATCCTCAGGAGAGATCAAAGACATTCATAATCTCCCCCAAAAATAGTTTACGCTCCCAAAAAAAAAAAAAAGAGAGAGGAGACCTGAGACTTATTTTACATTCCAAGAGATCACTCATCAAGTATGTACCTGCAATAGACACAAGCATGAGAGAGGGAACTTACTTCTCACATGCGCCCTTCCTATACTTTTCTGCCTGAAAAGTTTTAGCACCCCTATCATACCATGATTTTGTGTAATTGGGATCTGACTTCCACTTCCTTTGATGTTTTAAACTCTACAAAAGTTATAAAAAAAATCGGTTTTCAGAGGTCAAATATCATTAGACAAGCTATGCACATCTCAAAAGAAGAAAAAACTGTGACTTACAGGTCTCTCAGCGTTAAGATACCAGGGTGCTGAGGACATATACTGGGGAATGTGAGGGTTGATTTCTTTTCCATCTTCATCAACCTCTGCAGGTGCAAGCCCAGCTTTACGTGCTTCTTCCAACTCAATTTGTTTTCGATGGTCCTCCCTAGATTTAAAAGCAACTGCAATTCCCAACACGTGTTGCACACAATAAGGCGATTCAGTCAGAAGAATTTGGGGGGAAACGATATTAGAAAGGAAAATTCTATGATCAGGAGCTACATATTACGGAGGACAATCAAATAAACAGTCATTTAACAGTGCCCAAATTTTCAAATGGATGAGACGAGAGACAAAGTTCGTTCACAAATAATCCGCCCATCAATTATATATTTTTTCCTTATAGGTTTTCACTTCCGTTTGCACAGCCAGCATTTCTTTTATAGTTATTTTTTACATAGATCGAGAGCACTAGAATTTATAGAGAGTATCGTTCACCACACATGTAAAGAGTTCGCTCTAGACGCATGAAACAACAGAAAATTCTATTGCAGGAAAAGTGTGGACTTAAAACGGACAAATTAAATAATCCGATTTCGGTATTTTGAAACCCTAAATAGTCCGACAAGATCAAAAGCTAGAACAAGTACCTGAGGCAGTTGCCATGGCTTTGCCCCAAACGAGACCTAGAAATATCAGTCGCAGGGATACGTGAAGGCAAGGCCGAGGGTCGAATCCGAAAATCAAAGATGACCAGCAAAATCAGAGAACCCAAGAGTTTTTATGATCGGCAGTTTCGGATGACGTGCTTGAGTTAAGAAACCTTTTCTATCCAAAGTCCACAGAATTACGATGAGCGGTTCTCTCCGGGGCACAAATAGGGCGGTGCGAGTTGTCGATCTTCCCTCTGTTTTCGACTTATGCGCTTTCGTATTTTATGTATTTTTATATGTTTATTTTGGCAAAAATAATATATTTACTCATCGATATTAATAATGACAGAAAATCTAGTACTCCTCCGGTCCTAATTATAAGACCCAATTGACTTATTTGAAGAGATTAAGGAAGTAAGTTAAGTTGATTATTTATAATAAATAAGTGTTTTTATTCCTAAAATATCCTTGCTAATTAAGTATATTGGCTAAAACTATCATTATTAGAAGGATTATCTTTGAAAAAAATGTATAAATATAAGAGATAAAATGGATTGGGTCTTATAATTAGGACCAAATAAAAAGTCAAATTGGGTCTTATAATAAGGACCGGAGGAGTATAATTTTTTTAGATAGATCTCTCTATCTATTAGATATAGCCCAACTCCTTATCCGGCCAAAAAGAAACCCCTGCTTAATGATAATAACAGCAATAACCAAAATTATCTTGTGTGTCATACTGATTGTCAAAAATTTATTTTGAAAAGTCTTAATTTATGGTTTTCCGCTCTTAAATTTTAAGCGACACTAATTTGTTTCTAAAAAGCAACATTTATGATATTTGTATTTTACATGCTATATTTATCGAAGTAAAAAAATATTACATGATAAAATAAATGTACACATGGAGTTCTATAAGGAGCCCCTACATTACTGATGAGCACGGAATCCCTCTTTTTGGTGCTGCAGATGAGCATGGAATCCAACTATAGCCTGTAAACACGTAGCTTATGTTTAGCACGGGGTATTTAAAATAAAAGATAAAGATTGGGATTAGGGTTGAAAACACGTGTTAAAAAAAAGTTTAGTATGAGTAATTTCTTATCACATGGGATTAGGCAATCCCATACAGATAGAATTGAAGAATACCACCCCCCTCATAGTATTTTCAAATCCCATATATATGGGTTTGTCTAATCCCAAGTATCATATAATTACTCATACGAAATACCCTTTTAATGTAGTTTTACATTTTCAATCTCAATCCCTATCTCTTGTTTTTAATAAACGGGACCGTAGGGCTCAGTTGAGACATAGCCGTTGGGGTCAAGTTGTGGCAGCCACACAAAAATAGCCGCGTGACAGCAAGATGCAAGTGGATTCATCTCTCTGTTTTTTTCCTTCCTTCCTTTATTTTTTTTAAGTATGAGTATCTTTCTATTGAAGTCAATCCTATTTGAAATACTATTGAATACTAAATGTTAGGCACTTCTCCCGCTGAATTTGAGTTTTGATTTGTCATGTTGGGAGGAATAGTCCTTTCCTCTATTTTTTTTTTTTCTGGCCACACATAGGTGACTTCCTATTAAAGGCAATTCCACTTGAGACATGGTCGGGGGCTAAATGTGAGCACCTCCTCCAATATAAACAGGAACATTGGTTTATCACATTACGAATAACCAGTTTCTTTTATTAGACTTAACTTTGCTAGTTAATCTTTTTCTCTTTTCTTTTTAATGGACGTTGACACTGATGTTAAGACCCAGCCCATTCAAAAACACGCAAACATGATGGTTTTGGGCCCAAAGACCTTGAAAACTGACATCGAGGTTAAGATCTAGCCCATTAGAAAAACGCAAACATGACGGTTTTGGGCGCTGAGGCCCATTATAGTTATTTAAATTTGGGGCTGGTTTTGTAAGCCCAAGAATGACCCAGGCCTTCGATAGACTGATAATTCAGACGAGCGCCCTCTCGCACGATTGACCGTGGGGGGAAATTAAAAATTACTGTACATTCACGAGTAATAAGCCTTAGAACAAATAAGTAGCATGTCAATGACAAAATTCAGTGTAAAAAACAATAACGGATCATAATATATTCACAGTTTAAAGAGCTTTTTATTGGTTAGATTACTTATATGATTGTAAAGTCATTTTTTCAAAAGAAAAGAAACGGAACTATCAAAGTGCCTAGTAAGAGGATAAAAGAATGAAAAAGAAAGAAGAAAAGGAAATAATTTGCATAGGTACAAAACTTGTGGTAAATGAAGTTGTGGCGAGTGATTGTTGGGTAGGTAAGGTGCTGAAAAGCTCCAGATCCTAGCGTGACTAAATCCCCCAACAATGGTGTTGCTTTCCGTATTCGAAGACATTCCCAAAATATAACGTGTCCGGCTCCGACACAAAATCCAAAGGCGGTCAATGAGTTAGGGGCCGCCCCCCTCATCCCAATCCACTGTCCATTTCCAATTTGTATCCTATCCTGTCTTGTCCATTGTCACCACCGACAATCATCTCTCTCAACTGCATATATACTCTTTTGTCGATAACGTCAAACTCGTCATATTAACCATGTTTGAGGTTGTTTAATTACTCCATCTTAGGTAATAGACGCGAGGCTTTCTTTTCCCCTCTGATAGATAAATATCTCTCGCTAAGACATACTACCTCCGGTCCTTATTATAAAATCCTGTTTGACTTTTTATTTGGTCCTAATTATAAGACCTCAATCCATTTTGTCTCTCATATTTATGCATTTTTTTCCAAGATAATCCTTCTAATAATGATAGTTCTAGCTAATATACTTAATTAGCAAAGATATTTTAGGAATGACAACACTTATTTATTACAAATAACTAACTTAACTTACTTCCTTAATCTCCTCAAATAAGTCAACTGGGTCTTATAATTAGGACCGGAGGTAGTAAAAGAAATCACGTTTGTCCTCTCAAATTATTGTACTACCTCCGGTTCTTAATATAAGACCCCGTTTGACTTTTATTTTGGTCTTAGATATAAGACCTCAATTCATTTTGTCTCTCATATTTACTCAATTTTTTTCAAATTAGTCCTTCTAACAATTATAGTTCTAGTCAATACACTTGATTAGTAAGGATATTTTAAGAAAGACAACACTTATTTAGGACAAATAACTAACTTAATTTACTTTCTTAATCTCCTCAAATTAGTCAACTGGCTCTTATAATTAAGAACGGAGGAAGTATGTGTGAGTTAGGAAGAAAATCTCAACCTGCTACCTAATCCAACCCCTTCATTTTGAAATCATCCATCTTTTCACAGCCTTAAAAATAGCATCACCTCTAAAGTAATCTTATACTCTATCCTATGTTTAATGCCGCAATCAATGCTCCCATTTATGTACATTAATCAAATTTGAAAACATAGTTGATAGCAAGCCATTTAAACTCGGAATCAGTTTAGGTGCTCATTACCCATAAACTCGGGTTAATTAATTTGCTTTGCAATAATAATACCACCTCCGATTCTAATTATAAGATCTCATTTATAGTGTACAAACGAGGTTTGAGATAATATAATATAACATCGAGCTGGAGACAAGTCTGGGGAACAAAAGATATACATTTGAACGTCGATCGGTACATATTATATATAAATGCTGATGTAACAAATCAACGATAAATTTTCTTGAATGAATAATGAACAAAGTTAAAGTTAAAGGGCACAACTTCATAACTGTGGCAGCTCCGTGAATTCCTCGGCTCTATTGTAAACATCAAACCAAAAATCCATCTCATCCCCCGTGCATAATGAACTGACATGATCTCCTTCTACTTGTGCATCGTCCAGCTGAGACAAAAGCAACTGAAACTGTGAGTACTCCACCCCACCGCCTTCCGCCGGAATATAATCAGTAGTCTCCTCAGAGTTATCAGCCGACAGGACTTCCGACCAGAAATCATCGTCCAATGCCAGGGACTCCTCCGGCGCCGGAGACTCAACATTAATATTTACGGACATGTCGTCGTCGTTATTGACGTTAGTCGCAGGACTACTAGTCGTAATACTGTTATCGTTGTTTGTGGTGAGGGTGGACACATCACTTGAATGAGAAGGAGAGAGTGGTCTGTTTTCCGTCACGGCATGTTGTTCCTTTTGCTTTGGTTTTCGTTTTGTTTGGGGATGGTTCTGTTGGTTCTGAGGAAGCCTCTTCTTCAAGTGTGTGTGCCAAACATTCTTGATTTCGTTGTCTGTGCGGCCTGGCAACTTCGCTGCTATTGCTGACCATCTGCAATATGATTAAACATCACATTAGTATAATTTGGTAGGAAGTTAATTATGTGACTCATCAGTTACTATATGTATACTATTAAATTTGGTTGATGTTAAAATACTGTTTATGATTATGCACTAACCAGACATGGACCAACCACTCATTTCTCATAGGCTGGCCGACACTAATTTGCTTTCGAGGATTTGGGGGATTTGTTTCAAAATAGAAAATAGTATTATTATTTAAACACGTGAAAGTGTTGCAGCCCAGTGAGGAATCTTTTGCAGACCTAGCATGTCCATCTGATATAATTATGAATCTTAATAATTCGTTTGAAAGAAATAAACAACAGTACTGTGGTTGGGCCCAACCTGTTATCACCCGTAAAAGAAAAAATCGCCGAACTTGTTAAATATTTATTTTCCGACTCAGAGGCTGCCAAGAAAGAAGTGATTTTGCATGCTCTCAATCAATTGGATGAATAAAGCGGTTATTCATCAATGTCATACTTGCTAGCAGTTGCAAGAGAACTTACTTGTTTCCCAACATTTCATGAAGCTTGATGATGGCATCCTCTTCTTCTGGGGTGAAGTTTCCTCGTTTGATGTCTGGCTTCAAATAATTTATCCACCGGAGTCTGCAACTTTTTCCACACCTCAGAAGCCCTGGAGTACACAAAAGAGAAAATTAAGATTCATATATAAGCAAAAGACGCGGAAAGGATCATTGAAGTTGGAAATAAGAATGAAGGATCATATAAAAATAGATACCAGCTAATTTGGGGAGAGCACGCCAATTGCTGTGGCCATATTTGTTGACATGATTGATCAGGATCTGATCTTCTTCCGGAGTCCAAGGGCCTCTCTTCAACCCCACTTTCTGGCAGCAAGGAGCTCTTCCCATTTTCTCCTCTTTGTTCTTCTCTTCCTTTCTTTCTTTCTTGCTATGTCTAATTTGTATACAGCGTCGTCGCTCTGGCATATATCTGGTCTTTCTATATCCACTTACACACACGCGTATATATATAGATAGGCCAACCACTCAGAGCTCAGAAAAGTCCAAGGGAAGTTCATTTCTGAATGGGAAAGAGGGATATACCACACTTGCATTATCAGTTGGACCGTTTCTCTCCTTCTCGGAAGCCTCTCTCTCTCTCTCTCTCTCTCTCTCTCTCTACCCCAAGTGCTCCTTTATTTAATTATATAACATTGTCTGATTGATTATATTATTTTAGTCAAAGAAAACGTGGCACTTTAATTGGCTCTCTCAATATTATACCTACAATTCAGATGCATGCACTTTATTTTCTTGCTTTCTCACTGTATTGGCAGATCAAATTGGCAATCACTTACTCTGACTGTCTTCAATCCTGATTACATACAACGTCATTATTATTTATTGCTATACTGAGAACGAACACCTGTATACAAATCATCTTCAATTCTTCTTCTCATACGAAAACTAAACTCAATCAACTTTGCCCTTTGAAAATGACATCCACCGTAGTAAATTCTGCATGTTTCAAAAAAGGCGGTTGTTTTTATGAATCTTTCAGGCCAAAATAAATAAATATAGCTCTCGGTCTTAAATATAGGATATTGTTTGTAGTGTAAATTTGTACTACAAACTATATCTTATATTTAGTACTGTGGCTAGTACTTTCAATTAAGTCAGTATATGTCAGTTGGGTTTGAATTTTTACCTTCAATATTTTGTTTGTATTACTCGTTTGTATTATGTGAAATTCATTTCAACTCTCCTAGGCTAGGTTGTACTAGTATACAGTAAACCAGTTCGTCTCCCTCTCAAATGGCGATGTACAAATTTGCCCGACATTATTTCATTAAACAAACAGTCCAATGAAGCTTACAGTGATTTTATAAAATTGACTAAGTCTGAGAAATGAGTTAACTGCGACTTATTTTCTAATTATCACAATTTTCTTGGGAATATAATTAAATAGGCCTGTAGATTCACGGTGGAACTGTTGCACGATCGCACATGTTTCTCAATTTCTGCAGAAGTGCATATAAGAGACGTAATCTCACGAAAGATCGCGCACCAAGACCCCGACCGAAGAGGACGAACATGAACACCACATAGGCAACATTTATTTTACTCTGAATTTGAGTTTCTAACATAGTTGTTTGCACATGTACAATTTCTACCTAGATTACATAATATTTTTATTGATTTTATCATTTTCTCTCTGAACTAGCACTTCTATTGTCTAATAATGTACGCGCTCTCTGCAATCAATTTAAACCTCAATGGAGGAGTTGTTGGTCAAAAGAGATTAAAAAAGAAAAGTGACACATTCCATACTCATAAAAAAGATAGAAGGCATAAGGTGGTCGTCTTAATTTGAACTAACCAACTTATTTTAAATTGTCCAGATTCAATTTAAATATTTGTATATTTAAAATAATTTTTAATTTTAACAGACATGAAATTTAAAATATAATAATCTTATAATTGATACTTTTTAAAAAAATAAATTATATTGTAAATAGAAAATTTTAAATTGAATGGCTCAAATGTTATCACAACAATGAACACGTGGTGAGGAGCATAGTAAAAAAAAAAAAAAAAACCCACTGGACTTGGGGCTAGATTGAAACTAGAATATGCTGTCCCTGATCTTAATTATAAAATCTCGTTTGTAGATTAATTATCTTGCTCCAAACTATGTATGTACTACCTCTAGTCCTAATCAAATGGTATGATGCGTTATCGCTAATTCAATATGTGCGTGCGTGTGAGAGAAAACTTCTATTTTACTACCTCCGGTCCTAATTAATGAAAAAAAAAAAAGAGCCCGTGCATTACATGACTGTCAATATATCAATATATAGATATGATCTGTCTCATATAAAAATGGCAGCATATTAAAGCAATCACAATGACCAACATACTTAAAAGACAAGACAAGCCAGCCACCGATGGGATTGCTGATCGTCATTTTATATACCACAAAGACCAACCATCCATTAAAATTTGAGATAAAGAAAGTAGAAAATCTGCCTCATATCACAAAAAAGATTATTAATGCGAATGAAAAGTTGTACATTTTTAACTTTTTTATATAAAAAAAAGTATGATAAAAAAGACAACTAATTAATTATCAACCACGCTTGTATGTTTTCATTTATTTAAATCAATGGTTTAGATTTATTTTTAATCTCTTTAGCATTTTTAAAGTCTTGATTTGAATACTCTAATTTTACCTGAGTCAATGCTGTCCTGCAGATGGCCCCCCCCCAACAAACAGAAGTTGTCCCGCAACATTGTATATAAGAATTGCCATATTTTTTTCGTGTTAACTTTTATAATACTAATTAAATATTTGTTTTAGTTACTCAGTGAATTAAAAATGATAATTTAAAGTTGTATAAATCCGTTGCGGGTACCCGACTCTACGAACCTGGCTTGCACTTAAATTGAACTGAAAACTAAATCTTATTTTAAAGACTAAAGGAAGTACTTGATTGCTTACAGTTGAATGATCTACATGACCAGATCACATCATCTTATTATGCATATTAACCACACCTTACTAATTTTGTTATCAGAATTCAGAAACATAACCGTGATTAAATAATCCAAATTCAATGCGTCTTGAATATTGACCGATGGCATTAATTATCTTTTTATTAAACACAGAGATAACTATCACGTGAAGAAAAAAATTGCAGCCAGAGATCAAGTTAAAACTTCATATTACTCCTCCGGTCTTTAATATAAGACCCATTTAACTAATTTGATTAGATCAAGAAAGTTAGGTAAGTTAGTTAATTATAAGAAATGTGATACGTTTTTCCTAAAACACCATAATCATCTTTCTTAATACCCCATCTCCCTCCTCTACTTAATTATGGTTGAAGAAGTATCCATAAGGGTAATTTAAAGAAAATTGATAAATATGAGAAATGAGTCTTATATTTAGGACCAAAACCAACTCAAGAATTGGGTTCTACATTAAGGGCCAAGGGAGTATTATAAAAGTGAAGTAGTATCCAATAATCCTCCTGATGTTATTTTCTAGTAACACTCAACATCATAATCTTATTTATGGTGCATCTTGATAATTTTCTGATGCGTCAAATACTATAATTTTATTCATGGTTTAGGATGTTTGAAGTACTAGGAAAATAACACCACAGTGTATGCAATTAGAAAATATTGCTTTACCTTTATTATGATAAACATTCAAGGTCATTAAATATGAGCCGTGCGTCCGTAGTACAGGAGAAAAAAGGGGAGTGAATTTTGAATAGTCCACGTTGAAGAAAGAGAGGTCAAAAAAAGGAGGCCAGAAGTAGTAGTGCCGAAATATATGTGAAAAGCGGAACTTATTATTTATTAATACAAAAAGAAAAATGAAGTAGCATTCAAATTCAAATATTGAATGTGGGGGTGAATAATTAAACCTGCCTTTCACAGGAACTAGTTTCAATGCTCATCATCTTAACAAGCACTTTAAATTTTTTAGATCTGAATCCTCTATATCTTATTTAGATAGTTCAGATTTGATTTTTTTATTTTTTTATTCAAAATAATTATTTTACTATATATAAAATATAAAATAGAGATAATCTCTTAACTATTATTCTTTTAAAAAATATTTTTTCTATTTAAAAATAATTAATTAAAGATTTTAAATATGAGCTGCTCAAATTAGATATAAACGGGTTGGATAGATTTGATGAATTTAGGGTGCTCATTAAGGTGATGAGTACTAAAACTGGTTTCATCTTCCATATTGTATAATACATTATTATTTTGTCTCCCTACATACACATCCTTTCTTAATTTGGAGCTCCTCTATGGTATAATATGTATATGTTACTTTCATTGGTATCCTATTTGATTGGCGTTACGTATTCCACAATGATTCTCTCCTTTCCTCTTTAATTAATTTATTAATTTATGCCATTAGTCTATCAATTACTTTATCCAATTTAACATGCGTTACATATTTACTAGCTTTTTTAATTACGGGTCTTACCAAAACCACTCTCGTATATTTTTATTTTTCCCCCCCTTTTTGACTGAACTACTCTTACGTATTATAACCGTGCAATTTGAAGCTGTAAATGTTTCACATGCAGCAATAATTCCTGGTCAACAAAGAAATGCAACAATTCTTTAAAAAAATTTATTAAAAAAACCAGCGGACAACGGTGATGAATTGCAAAATATAAAACCTGACTTCATCCGAAACTACTCTCATATTTTAGTTGACTGAATAATTAATCCCATCTATCATATTCTTCGAATTCGTCGTAGTGCGTTTCAAAAGGAACAACCTTTAATTTATTTGTTTTGTATAAGCCTTGATTGTGTCCAATTTATTAAGATACAACAGATAAAGTTGATGAATACTCAATATATCCCCTTAAGCAAAGATTAATTGTTCGAAATTTATTAATATTTAACAAACACATTATGTCAAGGAATCTATCCCAATAATTGAACGCAGCAATTCTTGAATTAGTACTGAATAATAGATAGATAATCGCATTAATAAAAATTTTGAGCCTGTAAGCATTAATTATTTTTAGCATTTTTTGCACCCGTCAAACCAAAAAAAGACAAAGTGAGTTTATATACATAGCAATTAAGGTGAATGAGTCCATAATTGAAGTTGTTGTATGTATATTATAAATATTTGCCTTCCCCGTGATATTCTTTCCTCCTTAATTATTTCCTTCTTTTTTATTCCAACTCTCCAGTGTCTTGGCTTGCTAGGCGTTAGTATTTACAGCTACTCGTGCAAGTATTTAAAAGTAGTTGTCCGATAATAAAATGGAGTTAATTGCTCATATCTTTCTTTAAGAAGACCAGAAACAAAGATGAACAACGCAAAAGACGAATCACAAAAGGCAAAAAGGCACTGTGTATATATGCATGGGTGTTGTCACTGATGATGTATGTCACAAATTATTTAACTTTAATGCGCCTATGAACGAGACGACACTTTCAAACATAGTTGACTTAATCAGTATCCTCCATGTCCCACGAATATGACTCAAATGATTTTATAAATATAAATACATATGTGTGTGTGTGTACATGAAATGAGCCTTTTCAATTATTAACCCCACCACCACCAACTGTAACACTACTGGGTCGGTCATGATATTTCGTTTTTTTGACCCTAGCTAGCTACTTTATATTTATAGATGAGAGAGCGTTTTTACTTGACTTCTAAGCCAATATAATGACAAAGTTGGTGTTGCAAACTTTCTCCATTTGTCCATCCACGTTGATTATTCTACGTATATTAATACTGCTTTAACAGATAATTAAAAACATATGTTTGCCAAAGTTAAACGCATTCGTGCCTAATTATGATTGTGACGGCAACCCAGTAAAAGACGCGACCCATGCATTGGCCAAATCTTGACCATGTTTTAACGTTGTGGTCCAATCTGTCGCCTATTTTACGTAGAATATTTCTAAGTGCTCATTATTACCTGGCCTCCCAAGTTGCATATATCTAACTTAATTAAGCGTGTGGCTTAAGATTAATGCTTCGTTAACTGTACATCTGATCTATCTTTTTTTCTAACCTATTAATTGATGTTTATTTATATTATAAATCAGCGTAAAAATTTATGCATGCATTATATGTGGCTTATCCAGATCTTTCAAACCGCGAATGAATTTGTAGTTGGATTTGGTCATCCACAAGAAAGATGCGTCATCCTTGTGTGCGTGCGTGCTCAGCTTGCTTGTTTGACAATTCAGTGATTTTAATTTGTCCAAATGAATACGAGAGTCAGTATATACTCAATCTTAGTTTTGGTTTTTCGCCTGGTGGATTTTGTCTTAATTACTAAGTCCTATTTAACTTGTGTCTCTGTCATTATTGGCAGGGTGATTAAGTCCATACACGTGCCACTAATCCTGCAAGAATGACCAGTCTTTCTTGGTTAATTAGAAATGATTGGGCATGATAAACAACTTGTTTCGCTTGATTACGAAACGACTTGAAACATCTCAGTGTAGGGCCCATCTACCTATCCCCACCAATTGGTGGAGCCCACTCCATCAACTTGAAACATAATTGATGAGTAACTCCAACATGCTTTAAGGATTTTTTTTTTTTGGGGGGGGGGGTGTTATACAGCTGCCTTAAGAGGTCGACGCGCACCCGGCAATGGACCATCAAGCCACGATTCTCAATTGGCCTGCGGCTTTTAGTTCCGTCTTTTTCTGTTCCGCTTTTCATTTATTTGTTTTTTTCCCCAAAAAAAAAAAAGTAATTTCATCACTTAAATTTAGGTTGACTTTACTCCAAATTTTTGGCTAAACAATAATACCTCCGGTCTTAATTATAAGAGCTAGTTAACTAATTTAAGAAGATTAAAGAAATAAGTTAAATTAATTATTTGTAATAAATTAGTATTATTTTTCGTAAAATATCCTTGCTAATCAAGTATATTGGCTAGAACTACCATTGTTAGAAGGACTACCTTGGAAAAGAATATATAAATATGAGAGACAAAATAGATTGGGATCTTATATTTAGGATAAAAATAAAAATCAAATAAAATCTTATATTAAGGATCGAAGGTAGTATATTTAAAAAATAATTTTTTTATATGTTCATTTTCAGATCAAGAATAAAATCATAAATTCACTTTGTCAAAAATATTAGCTCGTTCACTAAAAACAAATTAGCTCTACCCATATTACTCTATATGTCCATATGTATATTACTCCTAGGAGGATTATGTATTCTTTTTTCTCATTAAAACAAACGGGAAATTATGTAAAGCGGGGAAATGACAATCTTACATTTACAATTAAGAATATAATCTTATAAATTTTAAAAATTACTATGTTCAAGTAAGGTTCCTTATTGAAAATTGGAAAAAAGTGTGATAACTAAAATAATAAAGAGAAATATGTATAAACTATAAAGTGCGTATAGCATGGTTGATTTTTAAGACATTAATGTGATAATAAATATATCATCAATCGATATCAATTAAATGTTAAAAATCTAATAATGCTACGCTCATTGTAAACAGCGATCGTTCATATATACAATTTCTGTTCTTAGATTATTATTATTTTTTCCCAAATACAGTGCCTAGCACTGATACGAATTAAGTAAAAAAAAAAAAAAAAAGAGAGTAGTTTAAGCTACTTTTGAGGAGTTTCAGCATAATTTAAACTCCTTCAATATCAGTATTGTGCTGTTGGGCTGTCACATGTCAGGCAGATGAAAAAAGTCTAATGTGTAATGTACATGAGCTGGTTCCGGTCAAAAAAAAAAAAGTACATGAGCTGGTTGTGAAATTGAATATGTAAAAATTTTAAATCCGCGAAGAAAAGGATCGGAATGATTGCATCATTGTACAATGTAAATGTAAATAGGGAAAAACAAAAATAACTTTTAGAAAAATCATATTTAATTATGACGCATTACTTTGAATTTTTATTAAATTTAGTACTGTATTTACTGTCACTAACAGCGTAAAATGAAAACGAATCCTGCCGGAAAATCAAGTATTACTTATCAAATAAAATATCAAGTTTAATATTATTTATATTCAATTATTTTATCAATGCTATTACAATATAATAAACACATTATATATCCGTGGGGTATGAGATCCAATATTGAAGTCACAATTTTCACAACTTTTTGCCAACGGGCTGTTATCAATGAAAACTTTTATTTTTTTCTTAAAATTTTCATACGCATATATCAGCATTTTAAAAAAAGAGAAAGTATATTTTTTCAAACATTTTAAAGTTATTTTCCCTTACTAAGCACATGAATTCTCATTAGAGGCAATCATATTTAATCGAACATTAAATGTAAATATTTCTTCGGCAAAACTTCAAACCTTCATTTATTATGTTGAAAGAAATTAACTTCTTTCATTAGATGTCACCCCATTTTAAAAACATTTTAAAGCTCTTATCTATCTCATTGCATCAGTGAGAAAGAAGATGCATAATTGAAAAGATCAGTAATTGCGGTTGTGTTTTTTGCTAAGTAGGCCCAACCCAATCTACTGGGAGAGTGATTGGAAATATATAAAATTATTTTTTTTACTAAATAAAATAAAAATTTTTACATATTTATTTCGTATATAAAAAAATATTTTTAAAATTGATGTTTGATTTCTATTCAAACAAAAGTTATGTCGGGTTCATCGTGTTAATGAGTGCAGTTCCTCCTTTATGAACCGGTTCAGGGTAATACCAAAGCTAGTTATTCTTCGATGATTCCCTCGCCCCGAAACTAACACATTTTTGGGCTTTTCAGAAGTCCTTTCACATGAAGACAAAACATACTTATGTCGTAAAGTAAAATTACTTTCAAAAACCTAATCACAGGTACCTGAATGTATATAAAATCCGTTTATGCCAATCATTAAAAATAAGAGATAGAGATTTGGATTAAAATTGAGAAAATATATTAAAAAAATATTTAGCATGAAAGATTTTTTATTATATAGAATTAGATAAACTCATATATAAGGGGTTGGAGAATATCACGAGAGGAGATAGTATTCTCCAATTCTACTTTTATGAATTTGTCTAATTTTATGTAATAAGTAAATGTTAAGTATTTTCCTAATAACTTTTCTCATTATAATCACAATTCCTATCCCCATTTTTAATGCTTTACACAACACAAACAATAAGAGTAATGCTCTGTCCTCAGTATCTGCGTAATCTTTTCTGGATAAATGAATGCACAGAGTACTCATGTTAATTGTATGCGGAAGCAGAGAAACAGAGTAGACGGCACGGCACTCCTGCGCTGTTCCATTGAGTAAGGAATTTCACAATCCCTAGAATGAAAAATCTGATAGTTTCATCAAGAATGTCCGCACAGGTTGGGACACATAAAACTAAACGAACGGTAAGAAATGCAGACAAGGAAAGGAAAGGCATCTGAATCATGGTCCCACTATTGGATTCCGCTGGCGTTGCTCCCACGCACCTCCCCTGCTTTTCCCACTTACTGATGCGCACGCTTCTCATCCTCACGATTAGAATCTTCCTTCTTTATGTAATTTATTTAAATTTTCTTTTAGAATTCTACGATCAGGGAAAAGGAGTTGCATCTTTTTTTTCTGCCTCATAAAAATATAAGCAAAACATTAAATGGAAAATTATAAACTTTGAGATGTTTCATTGTATGTCTGGCTAGTTGGGTTCTGATTCGTTTCTGCACTAATTATATCAAGTCGAATGCATGCCCTGACTCTCTTATTTCAATATTCTTTGTCATTCCGTGCAGAGATCAGCCACCTCACTTGAACAGCTCTTCATTTCCCTTTCAAGTTCTATTTGCCTTCTTCCTCTGCAAATTTCAAATTCCGAGTTTGGTATTCTCCTTTGCAACTGTTGCCATGTCTTTCAGAGGTCTCGGCCGGGTAAGTTCTTCTCTGGCATGAGAATATTTTGGCTTGTCGGAACATGAAAAGCCGTTAATCTAAGCTTTTTGTCGAAAACATTAAACTTGGCTATTATCAGCCAAATGCCTCGTCAGGCATGGGAGTGGCTGATCACAGCAAGAAGAGCTTCATGGAGCTGAAGCAAAAGAAGGTGCATCGATACGTGATCTTCAAAATCGATGAGAAGAAAAGGGAGGTGGTGGTGGAGAAAACGGGTGGTCCGGCGGAGACCTACGATGATTTGACGGCATCACTGCCTGAGAATGATTGCAGATATGCTGTCTATGACTTTGATTTCGTCACTTCAGAGAACTGCCAGAAAAGTAAAATCTTCTTCATTGCGTGGTCAGTTTCCAACCCATAACCTTGAGTTCATTGATGCTGGCACCACATATATATAACGAGACTGTATGGTAACCATGTATTGGTAATCATAGGTCACCTTCAAGCTCTCGAATCCGAGCCAAGATGCTGTATGCGACATCAAAAGACAGGTTGAGGCGGGAGCTAGATGGGGTGCACTACGAAATCCAGGCGACTGATCCCACGGAAACGGATCTTGAAGTTCTCAGAGATCGTGCACATTAATTCACACATCTCCATGCTCTGCCTGTCCTTTTATCTTCATTATATTACATGACTAGTGCACACACGTACGCCTCCGCATTAAAACTACGTGTAACAATAAAGTGAATCTCTCTCGTGCCTAATGGACTTGAGCTTGTATCTCATGCTGGGAATTCTGCATCCCGTCTCTTCAATCAGTAAGCAAGTAATTTGAAATTTGAAATTAACATAAAGTTGTTAATATTTCTCAGATTTTTAATACAGTTAATTAGCTATGAGTAGTTCAGAAAAATACCGGGATATTTTACTTCATCTCCGTGTTTGTATATAATCAATTTGAAAACAGTTATGCTTATTTTTGTATTTTTGTGAATATTTTTGCAAATTAGTTAGATATATTAACAGAGATATATATAGTGTGACGTTAATTTGATCTTCATCTTATGTTTCTTCAATGGCCGATAGTTGAGGTTAATTAAAAAGGTGGAACAACCTGAACAAAAATTTTCCGTACGATATTTTCTATGCTTTTGCCGGCTGGAATTTAGAGTTAAACAAACCACCAAAGTAATCACAAATCAAACATGCCATCTCCGGTCTTAAATATAACATCTCATTCCCCTCGTTTGTAGCATTATTTATTATTTATTGACTAGCAACATTAATTAATTTAATTTGAAGTGGAATGAGATAGAATTGACACCCATTTCTATATATACATGTACCAATTAAATAATACTTCCGAATCTTAATATAAGAGTTTGTTTGACTTTTATTTTAATTCTAAATATATGACACCAATTCACTTTATTTTTTATGTTTATCCATTTTTTTTGAGGTAGTCCTTGTAATAATAGTAGTTTTAACTAATATACTTGATTAGCAATGATATTTTAAGAAAAACACTACCGATTTATTACAAATAACTAACTTAACTTTTAGCCAAAAGAAACTTAACTAGTTTTCTTAATTTACTCAAATTAGTCAACTAACACTTATACTAGTAAGAATTAGAAGTGGCAGCAAGAGGAATTGTTCTATTGTTGCAAACGGGTGCTTGCTCTGTGTGCACCTTGCCTTCGTCTTCCTCCTCAGCTTTCCCTGATATATCCTCCAAGGATTTGCCCTTTGGCTCAGGCACCCAGAAAGTGAGAGCGAAGCCTAAAGCATTAATGGCGCCCAGCACAAGTAGTGAATTCTTCACCCCAATACCAGGACCATACCCTGCATCGACTTTTCTGGGATCCTGATTCTGTGCCAGAGCCAAGAATCCGAATACGCCAACTATAGCCCCCAGGTTCCCAGACGCTGATGATATGCCATGACACGTTGATCTGAATCTGGTGGGGAAAATCTCTGCTGGCACCACAAATGTCGTAGCATTGGGTCCAAAATTTGAAAAGAAGAAAGTCAGAGAGTACAACACCACAAATCCAATTCGGTTCTCCTTCAGAGTCCAGTGGTGGCAAGGAATGGCCAGAGCAAACATGAACACAGTCATGAAAAAGAACCCCATCAACTGGATAGTGAATCTTCCTATTTTGTCCATTAAAGCCACCGTGAACCAGTAACCTGGAACTGCACTGCACAGAGCAATAAGAGTTTGAGCCTTGGCAATGTGGCAAAGCTCGTCGAGGGCGTTCATGGTTTTTGCAGGGGGAATCCATCCAACTGCACTGAATATATCTTTCTGGAAGAGGTTTTGGCTGTAGTAACCGATATCAAGGAAGAACCAAGCGCTCGAGGTTCCTAGCAAATGAAGGCCATGACGAATCAGGAACTCCTTAGAAAACAATCCAAACAACTTGGCCTTTGTCTGATCAGTAGTTTTCTTCTCAACTTTCTCATGCTCAGCTTGAATCTCCACCTGCAAAACCTTGGACATATCAGCCGCTGCTCTCTCTGTATTCTGAGCAACAAGAGCAGTGTAACGAGCAGTTTCAGGCATCTTCATCCTCCAATAATAAGTCAACAAAGCTGGAACCGATCCCGCCATTAGAATAATCCTCCAAACAAAGTCTGCTTCAGGAACCGTTGAGCCAGTTGGATCAACCTGATAAGGAGGAGCATCGAACCTGGACTTGAACGCAGCCGAAATGATCATTGCGAACAAGCCCCCAGCCAAAATCCCAAAACCCTGCATCGCAAATACGGCGGCAATGAAAGCACCACGAGTCTTCTTGCTAGAATACTCAGACATGATGGTTGGAGAAAGTGGGTAGTCTCCACCAATACCAAAGCCAAGCCAGAATCGGAAAAAGCAGGGAGTGTTCATTACAGATTTAGCGGTGTGCCCGAAGGAGAGGCCAGAGCAAATGGCACACATGATCATCGTCAACAGAGTCATGCCGTGAACGGCTCTCCGTCCCACCTTATCTGCCATCCAGCCAAAAAAGAGCTGGCCAGTGAGTGTTCCGCAGAAAGCTACGCCATTAATGGCGGCCGATACGTGGGGAGGCAACCTACCAGGTTTGTCTGCATCTGCCGTGTAATAATAAACACGACCAATCAACTTAGTGACAAGGGAAATGGCGAACAGGTCATACGCGTCCGTGAAGAAGCCTATGCCTGCAATAATGATGGCAGTAAAATGATAGCATTGTGTTTTCGCCACATCCAGTGCCTTCAGCACTTGGATTTGTTCCTTCCCCATGATTTGCTATATATCCTGATGACCTCTCCTTCTCAACGCTTGGCATTCACTGCACAAGTTCAAACGTTGGATCATGCAAAGGCCAAAACAGAGAACGTAATTAGATATGTATGATGCCACAATATTTACTAAAGATATAAATACTGACACAAAACTACTGAACAAGCGCTAAAGTGGCTGGTGTCTCCATGTAGCGATCGTGAGTTGGTGATGAAACGCTGATCTCCAATCTTCTATAAGTATAAATAAAACAGTATTGTAAAGAGGGTGAAGTAAAAGAAGCCTGGGGTAAAGGAGGTAATAAAAAACCGAATTACCAAATAGGGATGAAGGAGAATTTATACGTAACAAGATTAGTTGCAGGATATTCTAAAAGCATATTCTTGAACAAAGTAGCTGTTGAAATAAATAGAATTTTTATTTTTCTTATTTTTCCCTTTGTCTGCACCCCGTAAACACAAACACGCGTTGCAATACTCTAGAATTTCACTTGATGTCTCTTGATTTTTTTAAATCTTGAAACATATTTTGGCTGAGCTTTATTAATATAATAAGAAATTCGTATTGAAATTTAGGGAAACGAATTGTTATTTAACTTAAATTTGAAGTATTCCAGTAACATTGTATACTTCTTGGCGGCAAAGAGTAATATTATATACTGGTTTATAAAAAAAATTAATATCTACATCTTATTAATTAGCTGGTAAAGTAATTGTCCGTGAACTTCACGATTAAAAAGGTACTTGAATGAAAACCAAATCATAATTTCAAAATTAATTTTATAATATATCAAGTAAACATGTAGAGGAGTTTATCTTAATTTACGAAAATATGTTTTTAAAAGCACTTTTGTCTAATACCAAACACTCCCTAAGTTGGTTTTTTTTTTTTTTTGCCAGAATTTGATAAAACTATTGAAAATGCTGTATTGACCTGCTTAACCTACACAACAGTCGCAATTATTATACACGCAACCTTAATTTTTCAAAAAAGCATAGTTTTTAAAAAAAAAAAATACACAAATTCGATTATTCAATTAAAATTTCATGTATTAATATTATTTTATCTAAAACACGGGCCAGCCTATAAAGCTTAACTAGCAGACCGGGCCAGTCAGTTCTAAGTTCTAACTTTCCAACTATTTTTGAAGTGAGTTTTTCTTGTTTTTGTTTTTTAAAGACGAAATCCTGATTTGGTTGTATGTTATGTACATGTAGACGAACCTCTTGTGCTGGCTTGATATTCTCAGATCTCATCCCCAGTATTCTGATGGCATGCATTTTGTTTTTTTTGTGATGGCTTGTGAATTAGTTAATGACTTTTATAATAAGGGGAAGAGGGAGTACCTAATATATCAAACTCCCAACAAATTTGCAACGCACATACAGGCTCCACTTGGTCCCATACACATATATACACATCCATTACGTAATTGCACGTGTCTGATGTAAGAGATCAAGTTATAATTGGAATTGATGTTACATGGACGTGGGATATATGTTTGAATTTCTGGGAATTAGGCAAACACCTTTCGGAATTGCGTAAACCCGAGTATCCCTTGCAAGCCATATATTTGATACAATAATGAATTCCGGTTGTTATCATATTCTTTATCATATATGTTCTTTCAAGCTTCCTAATTTTTAGTAGTAACTGGATTAAGAAGAGCGATGAATGCTAATTAACACCTGATTGGACTCGCACGGTCCATTATATATAATTTTGACATTCGAACATTATTACAACAAGCAGAGAAGGCTAAACAAGGGGAATGTTGTGGACCTTCCCCTGCCTTCACTGTGCATACAGCTTTATTCCTTAGTAGTAATATTGATTGATATTGAAGGAGCAACAAAACCTAAGCACAAGGAACAGTTTTGTTACTGTAACCATGTGGTTGCTCTGCCTCCACCTTGCCTTCGTCTTCTTCCTCATTCTCCCCAGACATTTCCTCCAAAGATTTCCCCTTTGCCTCAGGCACCAAGAAAGTGAGGAAGAATCCTAAAGCGTTAATCACGCCCAACACAAGCAAGGAATTTCTTACCCCAATGCCAGGATGGTACCCTGCATCTACCTTGCTCGAGTCCTTGTTTTGTGCTAGATACAAGAACCCAAACGCCCCAACTATAGCCCCCAGCTTCCCAGATGCTGATGATATGCCATGACACGTTGATCTGAATCTGGCCGGGAAGATCTCTGCTGGCACCACAAATGTCGTAGCATTGGGTCCGAAATTTGCAAAGAAGAAAGTCAGAGAGTACAACACCACAAATCCAATTCGGTTCTCCTTCAGAGTCCAGTGGTGGTAAGGAATGGCCAGAGCAAACATGAACACCGTCATGAAAAAGAACCCCATCAACTGGATAGTGAATCTTCCTATTTTGTCAATTAAAGCCACAGTGAACCAGTAGCCTGGAATTGTACTGCACAGAGCAATCAGAGTTTGAGCCTTGGCTATGGAGTAAAGCTCGTCGAGGGCATTCATGGTTTTTGCAGGAGGAATCCATCCAATTGCACTGAATATATCTTTCTGGAAGAGGTTCTGGCTGTAATAAGCAATGTCAAGCAAGAACCAAGTGCTCGAGGTTCCAAGCAAATGAAGGCCATGACGAATCAGGAACTCCTTAGAAAACAATCCAAACAACTTGGCCTTTGTCTGATCAGCAGTTTTCTTCTCAACTTTCTCGTGCTCAGCTTGAATCTCCACCTGCAAAACCTTGGACATATCAGCCGCTGCTCTCTCTGTATTCTGAGCAACAAGGGCAGTGTAACGGGCAGTTTCAGGCATCTTCATCCTCCAATAATAAGTCAACAAAGCTGGAACCGATCCCGCCATTAGAATAATCCTCCAAACAAAGTCTGCTGAGGAACCGTTGAACAGTTGGATCAACCTGATAAGGAGGAGCATCGAACCTGGACTTGAACGCAGCCGAGATGATCATTGCAAACAAGCCCCCAGCCAAAATCCCAAAGCCCTGCATCGCAAATACGGCAGCAATGAAAGCACCACGAGTCTTCTTATTAGAGTATTCAGACATGATCGTGGCAGAAAGTGGGTAGTCTCCGCCAATGCCGAAGCCAAGCCAGAATCGGAAAAAGCAGAGAGTTGTTATGACAGACTTGGGAGTGTGTCCAAAGGAAAGGCCAGAGCCAAGGGCACATACGATCATCATCAACAAAGTCATGCCATAGACAGTTTTTCGGCCGAGCTTATCGCCCAGCCAGCCAAAGAAGAGTTGCCCAGAAAGTGTACCGCAGAAGGCCACGCCATTAACTGCAGCTGACACGTTGGGAGGTAGGTCCCAGTCCCAGGTTTGAGTGAATTGGGTTCATGGTAGTAAATACGACCAAGCAATTTGGTGACGAGGGAAATTGCGAAGAGGTCATATGCATCAGTGAAAAAGCCATTCCTGCTATGATGATTGCAGTAAAATGGTTACCATTGTGTTTTTGCCAAGTCCAATGCATTCAGCACTTGAATTTGTTGCTTCCCCATGCTTCACCCCAAACCCCTTCTCTGTTCTTCCTTTCTTCAGTGGCTTGCCTTCATTGCACCAGTTGAACCAAAATTGTATTAGTAAATACGTATAATATCTCTTAATCTCA